>NC_092714.1:143504136-143716768 GCF_047496885.1 Scyliorhinus torazame | reverse complement strand
TGGTGTCATCCGCAAAGTTACTAATCAAACCAGCTACATTTTCCTCCCAATCGTTTATGTACACGACAAACAACAGAGGCCCCAGCACCGATCCCTGTGGAACACCACTCGTCACAACCTTCCATTCAGAAAAACACCCTTCCACTGCTCCCTCTGCCTTCTGTGACTGAGCCAGTTTTGTATCCATCTTGTCACCTCACCTCTGATCCCATGTGACTTCACCTTTTGTACCAGGAGGCACCTTGTCAAAGGCTTTACTGAAGTCCATGTAAACAACATCCACTGTCCTCCCCTCATCAATCATCTTTGTCACCTCCTCAAAAACTCGATCAAGTTAGTGAAGCACAACGTCCCCTCCACAAAACCATGCTGTCTATCGCTAATGAGTCCATTTGTTTCCAAACCAGTATATATCCTGTCCCTGAGAATTCTCTCCAATAATTTACCTACTACCAACGTTAGACTCACCGGTCTATAGTTTCCTGGATTATCCCTGGTACCTTTCTCAAACAGCAGTACCACATTAGCTATTCTCCAGTCTTCTGGAACCTCACTTGTAGCCAATGAGGATACAAAGATGTCAGTCAATGCCCCAGCAATTTCCTCCCTTGCTTCCCTCAGTATTCTGGGTTAAATCCCATCAGGTCCAGGAGACTTATCTACTTTTTAAAAAATATTTTTTTATTCTCCTTTTTCACATTTTCTACCAAATTTACACCCAACAATAAACAATTGTAATGTTTATTGTAATGTAACGAATGTAATGTTAATAATTATTAATAACAACGATCCCATCCTCCCACCAAACCCCCAAACATTAGCCCGCATGTTAACATAAACAAATGGCAAAGAGGAATCAGGAATCACCCATAGTCACCATTAACACATACAGTCCTCCTCCCCCCTCAAAATCCAATTCTCGAAAGTGCATAATGAATAACGCCCATGAATTGTAGAACCCCTTCATCCTTCCCCTCAGTTCAAATTTGACCTTTTCAAGCGTCAAGAATTCCAGCAGGCCCCCCCCCCCCCCCCCCCCCCCCCGGCCACATCAGGGCACAGAGTGGAGAGGTTGATCTCCACCCTAATAGCATCCGCCGCTGGGCGATCAACGAGGCGAAGGCTACAACATCTGCCTCCGCGCCCGTTCCCAACCCTAGCTGGTCCGACACCCTGAATATGGCCTTCCGGGGGCCCGGGTCCAGTTTCACGTGCACCACTTTAGAGATTACCCTAAACACCTCCTTCCAGTAACCCTCCAGCTTTGGCCAGGACCAAAACATATGAACATGGTTTGCGGGCCCCCCCCCCCCCCCCCCCCACAACGTTCACATACATCTTCTACCCCCTCAAAGAGCCGGCTCGTCCTTACCCTTGTAAGGTGCGCACCTTCAGCTGTATCAGCCCCACCTCGCACACGAGGTGGAGGCGTTCACCCTCCGGAGCACCTCGCACCAGAACCCCTCCTCCATACCCTCTCCCAATTCTTCCTCCCACTTGCCTTGATCCCTTCTAGCGGCACCTTCTCCTCCTCCTTTGGTGAACACTGATGCAAAGTACTCATTTAGTACCTCGTCCATTTCCTCTGGCTCAACACATAGATTTCCACCACTGTCTTTAAGTGGTCTAATCCTTTCCCTGGCCACCCTCTTGCTTTTTACATATGAATAAAAAGTTTTGGGATTTACCTTAATCCTACTTGCCAAGGACTTTTCATGACCCCTCTTAGCCCTCCTAGTTTCCCGTTTAAGTACCTTCCTACTTTCTTTATACTCCTCAAGGATTTCGACTGTCCCCACCCTTCTAGACATACAAAAGCCTCCTTTTCCTTTTGTTAAGGTTCACAATATCCATTATTATCCAAGGCTCCCTAAACCCCCCATACTTATGCTTCGCTCTCTCAGGAGCGTGACTTTCCTGAATCCTAATCAACTGTCGCTTGAAAGACTCCCCACATGTCCGATGTTGATTTATCTTCCAACAGCCTCACCCAATCCAAATTCTTCAATTCCACTATAATGTTATCGTAATTTGCCTTTTCCCAGTTCAGCACCTTAACCCGAGGGTTACCCTCATCCCTATCCAAAAGTACCCTAAAACTTATGGAATTGAGGTCACTACTCCCAAAATGTTCCCCTACTGATACCTCAACCACCTGTTCAGGCTCATTCCCCAATACCAGGACCAGTACTGCCCCGTCCCTAGTTGGACTATTTACATTGCATCAAGAAGCCTTCCTGGATATACCTTACAAACTCTGCCCCATCCTAGCTACGAGCACTAAATGAGTCCCAGTCAATAAAAGGAAGTTAAAAGCCCCTACCACAACAACCCTGTTACTTTTGCACCTATCCAAAATCTGTCTATCTGCTCCTCTATCTCTCACTGACAGTTGGGGAGCCTATAATAAACACTCAACATTGTGATTGCTCCCTTCCTGTTCCTGAGCTCTACCCAGATTGTCTCATTGTATGAGCCCTCCGAGGTGTCCTCCGTAGTATGGCTATAATATTTTCCTTAACCAGTACTGCTACTCCCCATCCCTTTTACATCCCCCTCTATTTCTCCTGAAGCATATATATCCTCCAACATTCAGCTGCCAATCCTGTCCTTCATTTAACCACATTTCTGTGATAGCCACAACATCATAGTTCCAAATTAACCTGAAAATTTAGAGAAAAAAATCAATCTTATTTATTAGGACGGCACAGCAGTACAGTGGTTAGCATTGCTGCCTCAAAGCACCAGGGACCCCGGTTCGACCTTAGATAACTGTGTGAGTGGAGTTTGTATGTTCTCACCGTGTCTGCTCCAGGTGCTCCAGTTTCTTCCCATTGTCCAAAGATGTATGGGGCAGGTGGGTTGGCCATGATCAACTGCCCGTTAGTGTCCAAAAGGTTATGTGGGGTTGCGGGGATAGGATGGGGGGGTGGGGGTGGGGGGGGGGGGGTGGGTTCGGTAGAGTGCTCATTCAGAGTATTGGTGCAGTCATGATGGGCCAAATAGGCTCCTCCTGTAGGGATTATGATGGATTCTCTGGAAGACTGAGCCAGATATGCTCAAAACTGCACCATTTTAAACTTGAGTGAAGAAAGAAGGGGTCATCAGGCAGGGGATGCGGGGAATGATTTTACTGCGGGAAAGAGCATCAAACATGGGGATGAGGGAATGGTTGATGCTGAAGGCTAGGCAGATGGGAGTTTGCAAGTGTTGCTGTAAATAATTTTGGGAAGATTTGTCCACGAATGGAGAGAGAAAGAAAGTAGGACTTCAAACTTGGAACAGCTGTGAAAAGGTAAGAAGGCAGAAGAGGCTCGGTGGATGCAAATCCCAGAAGAGGAAATAACTATGAGGTAGCATTCCAAAAGGAAAAAAGAACAGCCCAGAAGAAAGAAGAAGAAGATATAAAAGAATGGACTCAGATATAGAACAGCAAACAAAATGCGAATGGAAACTCTTTTCATTACCTCCAAGGCTCCTTGGAAATTTATAACTGCCAGCCTCATTCAAAATATAACAGGCTGTTGTATTCAGAGCTTACAAAGTGTGGCATGCATTTGAGAGTGACGTGATCGACTCTCTCATAAACCTCTCACCAGGGATAATCTTGGCACCATATATAATGACATTGGCTCAGTCTGTGTTAGTCATTCTGTCAGTTCGGAGGGAAGCTTCTAAAAAAAAACAAGGCACAGATTGCCCCACATTTGCCACATGGACTCAGGACTTCACTCACTGGCTATTGCTGCACAAAGACTTGCTCGAATCAAAAGCTGATGCTCCATTTAGGTTTTTTTTTCTACCCCATATTCCCCAAAAGATTCTTTTTATAACTTTAGAGTCTCCAATTCTTATTTTTCCAATTAAGGGGCTATTTAGCGTGGCCAATTCACCTACCCTGCACATTGTTTTGGGTTGTGGGGACCCACACAGACACGGGGGAATGTGCAAACTCCACACGGACAGTGGCCCGGGGCCAGGATCGATCCCGGGTTCTCAGCGCCGTGCGGCAGCAGTGCTAACCACTGTGCCACCATGCTGCCCTTTAAGAACTGTTAAATTTATGTTGTTGTTCAGGGGATCCTGACACAGTCATTGTCAGTTAGCCCTTGGGTAGCATAGGTGGCACAATGGCACAGTGGTTAGCATGGCTGCCTCATAACGCCAGGGACCCGGGTTCAATTCCGGCCTTGGGTGACTGTCTGTGTGGAGTTTGCACGTTCTCCCCATGCCTGGGTGAGTTTCTTCCGGGAGCCCCAGTTTCCTCCCACAGTTCAAAGATGGGCAAGTTAGGTGGGGTTACGGTGATAGTGTGGGGGAGTGGGCCCAGGTAGGGTGCTCTATCAGAGGGTAGGTGCAGATACAATGGGCTGAATGGCCTCCTTCTGCACTATAGAGATTCTATGGGAGTTGATTATATACTAATAATACAAAATCATTACCTGTTCCTCTTTGTAATTATCTAATTACTTTAAAACTTGTTCTCATTTCATAGAACTTGATTTCCTTACAGACAATGTGCACAATATGTTTGCAGTAGATGCAGTATATATATTCAGTATGTATTCTTAGTCTACTCTGTTGCAATAGCCCTGGACGATTCATGGTATTCTGCTGTCAGTTGTTTTGCAGTTTTTTTGACTAATGATGGATGTTAAGGGAGCTGCTACAGAACGGCTGCTATTTCTTGACTGATATGAAAGCTTTCCTGTTCTGATGCCCAGCTCTCATTTCAATACAGCCTAGCTTCTGTGTAAAGTTGTAACAACGCTTTAATTTCAGCAGTATAGAGATGTCACTCATAATTGCATTTCTAGCTGCTAACAGTGAGCAACCCCAACATATGTGCTAACTTTTTCTTCTTTTCTTAGCTCTGCCAGTGGAAGGCGTCAGGCCTTTCTCTGACATCTCTCTCTGGCAAGTTCTGAAGAAGTGTCTGCACTAACGGAGACAGTAACGGAGACATCTCTTCTATTCTGCTGCGTTAGTGTTTTGAAAAGTGCAATATATGTTTTGTTCATTTGAATTTACCATACAGAATTGTACCAGCAGAGGGTTGTCTGCAAGCAGAAACAGTGTCTGAAGAAGTATTTTTTTTGAAAAATATTTTTGTTCAAATTTTAACATTTTAACATTTTAACAATTAAACATATAAAACACATAACATTTACAAATTAAAACCAAGCCAAAACATAACAAAACCCCAGCCCCCCCCCCCCTCCCAATCTCCCCCCCCCTCCCCCCGGCAGTTGGCGGCAACCAGCTCCCAAAAATGCAACACAAACAAACCCCATCTCTTGTGGAACCCCTCACTCACTCCCTCAGAGCAAATTTCATCTTCTCCAAATACAAGAATTTCATTAGATCTCGCAGCCACACTGACGCACAGGGTAGAGAAGTTGACCTCCAACCCAACAGGACCCGCCTGCAACCGATCAACAAGGCGAAGGCTAAAACATCTGCCCCTGCACCGGCCTGCAACTCTGGCAAGTCCGACATCCCGAATATGGCTCCCAGGGGAATAGGCTCTAAGTCCACATGCAAGATTGCCAACACGGTTCTGAAGAACGACCCCCCAAACTTCTCCAACTTTGGGCAGGACCAGAGCATATCCTCCACCCCCTCAAACAACTGGCTTCGTCTGGTGTGCTCTGTGCAGTACCTTTAGCTGTAATGTCTGAAAAAGTTGCTTAGTTAAAAAATGCTATTGTGCATGCACTTTCAATTCTGGGCTGGTTCTAGTCCCGGGGACCTCACATACTTTGATCTTATACTTTATCTCCTGGTTTCTTTTCGCCGCCACCAATCATTTCTTTAACCTTCTCTCCCTTGCATGTCTACCCTCATCGCCAAGAACAGGTGTACTGGACTTGTAGAAAGCTAAGGTTACATACATTAAATATGGTTGCACACAAACATGGGACTCATAAGCTGAAGCAGCCATTTGACCTTTCGAGCCTGCTCTGCCATTCGATACAGCCACTCTTGTCTATCAAAAATCTGTCTAAGTCAGCCTTGGATAAATTCAATGACCCAGCCTCCGCTGGTTTCTGGGGAAGAGAATCCCACAGACAAATGACCCTCTGAAAGAAGAAAAATTATAATTCTGTCTCAAAATTTATTAGCTGTGTACTCCAGTTCTTTTTTTTCATAAATTTAGTGTACCCAATTATTATTTTTCCAATTAACGGGCAATTTAGCGTGCCCAATCCACCTAACCTGCACATCTTTGGGTTGTGGGGATGAAACCCACGCAGACATGGGGAGAATGTGCAAACTCCACACGGACAGTGACCCAGGGCGGGGATTCTAACCCGGGTCCTCAGGGCATGTGGATAGCAGTGCTAATCACTGTGCCATATGCTGCCTTTGTACCCCAGTTCTAGTCTCTCCTCCCAGCATCCATCCTGTCAAGTCCCCTCTGGATCTTATATGTTCCAATAAGGTCACCTCTCAATCTTCTAAATACCAACAGGTATAAACCCAACATGCGCAATCTTCCTTCAAAAGGCAAGGCCTACATCCCAGGAATGAGTCCAGTGACATAGATTGGGACCTGAATATTGAAAGGTACATGATATTTAGGAAGGACAGAAAATTAGGAAAAGGTGGAGGGATGGGTCTGTTAATTAGTGAACACGTTAGTACATTAGAGAGGGATGACCTAAGTCGAGGAAACCAGGATGTAGAAACGGTTTGGATGGAGATGAGAAATGATAACGGCAAGAAGTCACTTGTGGGAGTGGTGCACTGGTCCCCTATTAGTAACCATGCAGCAGGACAGGATATAAAGGAAGAAATAATGGGAGCTTGTTAGAAAGGTAAGGCGATAATCATGGGGGATTTTAATTTACATGTAGACTGGGAAAATCAGATGGGCAAAGGCAGCCACGATAAAGAATTGATAGAATGTTTTTCAGATAGTTTCTGAGAACACCATGTTCTAACATCAAGCAGAGAACTAGTTATATTAGACCTGGTATGCAACAAGATAGGACCAATTGATGACCTCAAAATGAAGGCACCCACAGGTAGTAGTGATCATAATATGACTGAATTTTACATTCAGTTTGAAGGAGAGAAGAATGGGTCCAAGACTGATATTGTAAACTTAAATAAGGGAAATTATGAGGGCATGAAAAGAGAGCTAGCTAAAGTGAACTGGAAAATTAGGCAGCATGGTGGCGCAGTGGTTAGCACTGCTGCCTATGGCGCTGAAGACCCAGGTTCTATCCCGGCCCCGGGTTGCTGTCTGTGTGGAGTTTACACAATTTCCCATGTATGTGTGGGTTGCACCTCCATAACCCAAAGATGTGCAGGCTCGGTGGATTGGCAATGCTAAATTGCCCCTTAATTGGAAAAAGATAATTCTAAATTAAAAAAACAGAACTGGAAAATTAGGTTGAGGGATAGGTCAAGAGCGATGCAGTGGCAGGCATTCATGGGGCTACTTCACAATCTGCAGAATAAATACATTCCAATGCAAAAGAAAAATTCCAAGGAGAGTACCCACCATCCGTGGTGAACTAAAAAAAATAAAAATAGTATCAAACTCAAAGAAAAAGCAGATAATTGCACAGAGATAGGTGCCAGGCAGTTGATTGGACAGAATATAAAAATCAGCAAAAAATTATCAAAAGATAGATAGGGAAGGAAAAATTAGAGTACGAGGGAAAGCCAGCTAGAAATATAAAGACAGAGAGTAAGAGTTTCTACAGCTATTTAAAAAAGAAAAGAGTTAGCAAAGTGAGTGTTGTTCCTATAGAAAGTGAGTCTGGGAAATTAATAATGGAAAATAAGGAGATGGCAGGTGAATTAAACAGATATTTTGCATCAATCTTCACGATAGAGGTTACAAGTAACATTCAGAAATAACAGTAAATCAGGAACTGGAAAGGAGGGAGGAGCTAGGGAAAATTATAATTACCAGTGAGGTGGAATCGAGAAAATGTTTGGAGGTGAAAGTTGACAACAAGCTAGGACTTCACCCTAGGGCCTTAAAGAAGTGTCCAGTGAGATTTTTGATGCTTGATTTTAATTTTCCAAATTCCCTAGATTTGGGGAAAGTTTTATTAGATTGGAAAATAGTGAATGCAACTCCTTTATTCAAAAAGGCAGGGAAACAGGAAGCAAGAAGCTACAGGCCAGTTAGCGCAATGTCTGTCATAAGGAAAATGTTAGATGCTATTATTAAATATGTTATAACAGGGCACTTAGATTAATTCAGGCTAGACGTCTTCCGGTGGCGGCCATGGAGTGAGTGGTCGCACATTAAGTAGCACAGTGGTGAGCACTGTTGCTTTATAGCACCAGAGTCCCAGGTTCGATTGCTGCTTGGGTCACTGTCTGTGCGGAGTCTGCACGTTCTCCCTGTGTCTGCGTGGGTTTCCTCCGGGTGCTCCGATTTCCTCCCACAGGTCCTGAAAGACTTGTTTGTTAGGTGAATTGGACATTCTGAATTCTCCCTCTGTGTACCCGAACACGCGCCGGAGTGCGGCGACTAAGGGCTTTTCACAGTAACTTCATTGCAGTGTTAATGTAAGCCTACTTGTGACAATAATAAAGATTATTATTTGGCGGTTCCCGCCAAATGTGAATTTTGTTGGTCCTTCCCCACCCGTATTGAGTGCAAAAGGTGTGTGAGTACCCAGGGAAGGTATTCTTCTCTGGTGCGATCAGTGTGTGGATCAGGGGATGAGAAGTGTTATGAGAAAGAGAGAGAGCAGCTGGAGCAGGACAGTTTTTGTGGTGCGCCACAGGTTATGATGGCGGAGGGCAAGGGGGCCACTCTGCCCGCCCAGTGGTCGATGGAGCAGCTGGTGGAGTTTTTGAATGGGAAATTCCAGCAGCAGAGGAAGGAGGCTTCGGAAGACCTGGCTAAGGGGTGGAGCCGCTCAGAGCCGCGATCGAGAGAGTGGAGCAGAGATTAGAGGCTCAGGGTCAGGTGATTCAGATGGTGGAGGAGGTGGCGGGGGGGCACGAGGACGGAATGGTCTCATTGGAGATGCAGTTGGGGTTGGTCTTGGACAGCCAGAAGAGACTGAGCGAGAAATTGGAGAACCTGGAGAACCGCTCAGGAGACAGAACCTGAGGATTGTCAGGATGCCTGAGGGCCTCAAGGGGGCGGAGGCCGCCAAGTCTGTGGTGAAGATGTTGGAGCAGTTGTTGGGGGAGGGGGCCTCTGACCAGCCTCTCGAGATGGACAGGCGCACAAGGTGCTGAGGAGGAGGCAACAGGTGGGCTAGCTATCGAGGGCGATGGCGGTGTGACTGCATCGTTTCTTGGACAAAGAAAAGATTTTGAAATGGGCGAGGTAGACCAGGAGGTGCACTCAGGAAGGGAGTGAGCTGCGGGTCTACCAAGACCTGGGTGCGGAGCTGGCGAAGAGGAGAGCCAGGTTCAACTGGGTAAAGTCTGCCCTCTTCAAGAAGGGTGTAAAGTTTGAGGTTTTGTACCCTGCCCACTTGTGGGTTGACACATCGGAAGCAGAAGTTTTATTTTAACTCGCCAGAGAAGATGAACTTTATGAGGGGCCATGGACTGGGAGGAGTCTGAGGCCACTGAACCTTTGAAGAGGAACTTTGTGTTTATGGTAGAGTGTATGGGCGGGTAGGTTAGACTGGGTTTTGATGGGGGAGTGGCAATCGTGAGTGTGCCTTTTGTTCTACTTGTTTGATGGTGGTTGGGAGGAGGGGTGGACTGGAGGGGAGGTTAGAGCCCTTGGGCAAGGCCCAACATTCTAGTTGGACAGGCTGGTTAACGGAAGTGAAGTGGGGAGTTGGCAGGAGGAAGGCGTGGGAGGCGGAATGGGGTTGATTCTTTGTTTGGGGTGGGGGGGGGTGGGGGTGGGGTTACTGACGTGGGTGCGTTGGAGTGGCGCAGTTGGGAAGGGAGAAATAGCAGCAGACATCCGAGGGCGGCCCTGGGGGGGTGCGTGAGGCGGGCCAGGGACCAGCTCAAGAAGGTTTGCTGATAGGCAGAGGATGGGGCAGGTAGCCCCTAACCAGGCTGGTTATGTGGAATATGTGAGGACTGAATGGGGCAGTTAAAAGGTCGCGTGCGTTCGCGCATCTGAGGAGCGTGAAGGCGGATGCGGTGTTTCTACAGGAGACGCACCTGAAGTTGGGGGACCAGACGAGGCTGAGGAAGGGATGGGTGGGGCAGGTGTTCCACTCGGGGCTGGATATGAAGACAAGGGGAATGGTGGTGTTGGTCAATAAGAGGGTGGAATTTGAGATTGTGGCCGATCTGGGGTAGATATGTGGTGGTCAGTGGGAAACTGGAGGGGAGGTTGGTGATCCTGGTAAACCTTTATGCCCTGAATTGGGATTATGTAGATTTTATGAGGCGGGTGTTGGGGAGGATTCCGGATTTGGACATGCACCGGTTGATTCTGGGATGTGATTTTAATACAGCCTGGACCAGTCTAATCCGAAGTCGTCGAGGATGTCGGCAGTGGTTTGGGAGTTGAGGGGGTTCATGGAGCGCATGGGGTGAGCAGACCTGTGGAGGTTTAGGAGGCCAAGGGTGAAGGAGTTTTCACACTTCTGTCATGTGCACTGGATGTATTCCCGGATCGGCTTTTTCGTGATGGACAAGGCACTGCTGGCGGGGGTAGTCGACTCGGGGTATTCGGCAATCGTGGTCTCTGACCACGCGCCACATTGGGTCGATTTGCAGGTGGTTCAAGGAAAGGCTCAATGGCCGCAGTGGAGGTTGGATATGGGAGTTGGTGGATGAGGGGATGTGTGAGCGGGTGAGGGCTGTCATCTGGGCTATGTGGCGGTGAATGACACGGGGGAGGTCACAGCCACCCCATTTTGGGAGGGACTCAAGGGTTTAGTTAGGGAGGATTCGGGTGCACAGGGAGAAGGTGCAGCGGGAGGAGAGGGCAAGGCTGGTGGAGGAGAGCTTGAGGGTGGATAGGAGGTACTCGGTGGTGCCGGAGGAGAGGTTGCTGACGAAGGCAAGACAGAGGCTCCTGATGGAATTTGGGTTAGGGTCTATGGGGAAAGCGGTGGGGCATCTGTGGATGGCCATCGGGGCATTTTACGAGTACGGGGAGAAGGCAAGTAGGATGCTGACCCATCAGCTGAGGAAACAAGCAGCGACAAGGGAGATTTGTAGAGTGAGGGATGAGAGGGGTAGGGTGCTGATGGACCCGGAGGGGATGAATGGGGTATTTGAGGCCTTTTATAGGGGGCTCCATGAGCTGGAGCCCCCAATGGGGGAAGAGGGGATTGTCATGATATTCAGGTAAACATCATAGCACATACATACTGATGGACAGATCAACGGACCAATCAACACACTCACAACACCACAGCCAATCACAGGCAAGAGCATACACAGTACAAAACAGGGAACACGACACTTCCTGAGGATTCCAGCAGGAGACAGCTCAGGGCACAGAGCTCATAGCAAGCCACTTAGACATCCACCATGTGCTGAGTGCCACTACAAGATAGTATTAGGAATAGGTCCACAGATTCTAGGGTTATGATCGAACCTCAGTAACCAGTTTACCACTGTAAATAAATGTTAGCAATAAAACTATGTTGTACCATTCGCAACCGTGTTGGTCTGTGTAGCAGAGTACCCAACACATCAGGGATGAGGCGGTTCCTGGATGGGTTGGAGTTTCCCAAGGTGGGGAGGGGTGTATTAAGGGCCTGGAGGCCCAGATTGGTCTGAGGGAGGTGATGGATGGCATAAGGGCGATGCAGGCGGGGAAGGCCCCGGGTCCGGATAGGTTCCCAGTCAAGTTTTGTATAAGGTTTAGGGTGGAGCTGGGGCTCTGTTGGTGAGGACATATTATGAGGCAAGGGCGAGGGGGAAAGTCCCCCCTACTTTATCGCAGGCTTACCTCTCCCTGATTCTAAAATAGGCTGAGGACCCGGAACACTGTGGGCCGTACCGCCTGACATTGTTATTGAATGTTGATGCCAAGCTTTTGGCGAAGGTGTTTGTATCACGGATTGAGGACTGTGTGCGGGGGGTGATTGGGGAGGTTTTGTGAAAGGAAGGCTGTTGGCAGCAAATGTGCGGAAGTTACTTAACATGATTGTGATGCCTTCAGGGAGGCAGGAGGCTGAGATAGTGGTGGCAATGGTCTCGGAGAAGGCTTTTGACCGTGTGGATTGGGCATATCTGTTTGAGGTACTGGGGTAGCTTGGGTTCGGATAGGGATTCGTGGATTGGGTTTGGCTGCTGCTTAAGGTGCCGGTGGCAAGTGTGCGGACGAACTGAGTGAGTTTGTGGTACTTTGGGCTTCATCGCGGGATGAGGCAGGTGTGCCCACTCTCCCTGATGCTTTTCGACTTCCGTTGGCAATATCGCTTAGGGCGTCTAAGGACTGGAGAGGGATTGCGCACGGGATGTATGTGGATGACTTGTTATTATACATTTCGCACCCATTGGGAAGCATTGGGGGGGATTAGGAAGATTTTAAGGGATTTTGTTTGTGTTTCAGAACCTCCCTATCTTTGTCCCCAAATCTTTTTTTCGGAAAGTCAATGGGCTGACCTTGGGGTTTGTGTGGGCAGGGAAGGCCTCGCGTGTGGAGGGGGGCTGCTGGTTTTGCCGAATATGATAAATTATTATTGGGTGGCAAATATCGCGATGGTGAGGAAATGGGCTGTGGAGGAGAGGTCGGTCTGGGGAAGGTGGAGGCGGCATCACGCAGGGGAACGAGTTTGAAGGCTTTGTTGTTGGCACTTTGTCTTTCTCGTCTGCCAGGTACTCCGCAAGCCCAGCTGAGGTGCCGGGGCAGCGTAGGTAGCATTTTAATGGAGGGTATGTTGTTGTTGGCGCCGATTTTCGACAGCCGTTGATTCGTGCCAGCGAGACTGGATGTGAGGTTCCGGGGTGGCGGCAGATGGGGATTGAGTACTTCAAGAGCTTGTTTATAGGGGGCAAATTCGTGGGGCTGGAGGAGTTTGAGGAATTGTATGAGTTGCCCAAGGGGGATGGTTTCAGTTACCTGCAGGGGAGGTAGCTAGGGAGCCAGAGGAGAGAGATACCATCCTTCCAGGAGCTGCAGCCTCCCGCGTTGCAGGACAAGCTCTTGTCGGAGGACAAAATAGGGGAGTGTAAAGTGTTGGGTATTTATAAAGAACTGATGGAGTGGGAGGGCGCCCTGGTGGAGGATGTTAAGTGCAAATCGGAGGAGACGTTGGGGGGGAGGTGGGGGCCAGGATGTGGGTTGAGGCTTTGCAGAGGGTGAATGCGGCCTTGTCATGAGTGAGGTTAAGCCTCATCCAGTTTAATGTGGTACATTAGGCCCACATGAAGGTGGCGAGGATGCGAGGATGAGCAGTTTCTTCAAGGGGGTAGAAGGTAGATGTGGACGGTGAGCGGGGGGCCCGCGAACCATGTCCACATGTTCTGGGCGAGTCCAGGATTGAGGGGGTCTGTCAGCGTTTCTCGAATGTTATGTCCGAGGTGCTGAGTGTGGAGGTGGCCCAGAGACTGGAGATGGTGATATTTGGTATGTCGGAAGATCTAGGATTCCAGGGGGGGAAGAGAGGCAGATGTATTGGCCTTTGCCTCCCTGATAACCCAGAGACGGATTTTGCTGTGCTTGTGGGACTCGGAGTCACTGAAGGCAGGGGTTGGGTGAGCGACCTGGCAGAGTTCCTGTGGTTGGAGAAAATCAAGTTCACTCTGAGGGCATTGGTAGAAGGGTTCACCCGGAGGTAGGAACTGTTCATTGATATGTTTAAGAAGGATTGAGGGGATACTGCTGGCATGGAGGGACTCAAAACCCCCAAAGACCGGACTATGGCTTTCGGACATGTCAAGTTTTCTGGGTATGGAAAAAATCAAATTCGCCTTGAGGGGGTCTGTATTGGGGTTCGCCCGAAGGTGGCAACCATTCATCGACTTCTTCGCGGGAGAGTGAGCGTCAGCAGGGGTGGGGGGGGGGGGGGATTTAGGGTAGAGTAGGAGGGATAAACAGGTGGGGAGTGCAGGACCACTCTCCCTGATGCTTTTCGACTTCCGTTGGCAATAGCGCTTAGGGCGTCTAAGGACTGGAGAGGGATTGCGCTCGAGATGTATGTGGATGACTTGTTATTATACATTTCACACCCATTGGGAAGCATTGGGGGGATTAGGAAGATTTTAAGGGATTCTGTTTGTGTTTCAGAACCTCCCTATCTTTGTCCCCAAATCTTTTTTTCAGAAAGTCAATGGGCTGACCTTGGGGTTTGTGTGGGCAGGGAAGGCCTCGCGTATGGAGGGGGGCTGCTGGTTTTGCCGAATATGATAAATTATTATTGGGTGGCAAATATCGCGATGGTGAGGAAATGGGCTGTGGAGGAGAGGTCGGTCTGGGGAAGGTGGAGGCGGCATCACGCAGGGGAACGAGTTTGAAGGCTTTGTTGTTGGCACTTTGTCTTTCTCGTCTGCCAGGTACTCCGCAAGCCCAGTTGAGGTGCCGGGGCAGCGTAGGTAGCATTTGGGGTTGGAGCGTATGTTGTTGTCTGCGCCGGTTTTCGACAGCCGTTGATTTGTGCCAGCGAGACTGGATGTGAGGTTCCGGGGTGGGGCGGCAGGTGGGGATTGAGTACTTCAAGAGCTTGTTTATAGGGGGCAAATTCGTGCGGCTGGAGGAGTTTGAGGAATTGTATGAGTTGCCCAAGGGGGATGGTTTCAGTTACCTGCAGGGGAGGTAGCTAGGGAGCCAGAGGACAGAGATACCATCCTTCAGTTTAATGTGGTATATTAGGCCCACATGAAGGTGGCGAGGATGCGAGGATGAGCAGTTTCTTCAAGGGGGTAGAAGATAGATGTGGACGGTGAGTGGGGGGCCCGCGAACCATGTCCACATGTTCTGGGCAAGTCCAGGATTGAGGGGGTCTGTCAGCGTTTCTCGAATGTTATGTCCGAGGTGCTGAGTGTGGAGGTGGCCCAGAGACTGGAGATGGTGATATTTGGTATGTCGGAAGATCTAGGATTCCAGGGGGGGAAGAGAGGCAGATGTATTGGCCTTTTCCTCCCTGATAACCCAGAGACGGATTTTGCTGTGCTTGTGGGACTCGGAGTCACTGAAGGCAGGGGTTGGGTGAGCGACCTGGCAGAGTTCCTGCGGTTGGAGAAAATCAAGTTCACTCTGAGGGCATTGGTAGAAGGGTTCACCCGGAGGTAGGAACTGTTCATTGATATGTTCAAGAAGGATTGAGGGGATACTGCTGGCATGGAGGGACTCAAAACCCCCAAAGACCGGACTATGGCTTTCGGACATGTCAAGTTTTCTGGGTATGGAAAAAAAATCAAATTCGCCTTGAGGGGGTCTGTATTGGGGTTCGCCCGAAGGTGGCAACCATTCATCGACTTCTTCGCGGGAGAGTGAGCGTCAGCAGGGGGGGGGGGCATTAGGGTAGAGTAGGAGGGATAAACAGGCGGGGAGTGCAGGTGGGAGAGGAGCGGGTATGTGCATTATGGTTGGGTTGAAATGTTGGTTTTCCGTTGCTGTTTGCATATTTCTGTAATCTGTAACTGTTTACAATGCCAAAAAATATCTCAATAAAATTGTTTGTTCAAAAAAAAAGAAGGATTGAGGGGTCATCAAGGGGAGTAGGGCTCTTGGGTTGGAGGGGGGGTAAGTGGATTAAAATTGGGAAGGTGGGACATGGCAAGGGGCTGGGGTCAGGGGATCTGGAGGGTTGTGGTTGTTTATTGTGTTGATGTGTTGTTCTTTTGATAATCTGTATATTTTTTGTCAAAAAACCTTGAATAAAAATATTTTAAAAAAAGATAAATTTAGGGTAATTAGGCCGAGTTTGCGTGATTTTATGAAAAGGAAGTAATGTTTAACCAATTTATTAGAGTTCTTTGAAGAAGAAACATGTGCTGTTGGCAAAGGGGAATCAATGGATGTAATGTATTTAGATTTCAATAATAATAATAATCACTTATTGTCACACGTGAGCTTCAATGAGGTTACTGTGAAAAGCCCCTAGTTGCCACATTCCGGCGCCTGTTCGGGGAGGCCGGTACGGGGATTGAACCCGCGCTGCTGGCATTGTTCTGCATGACAAGCCAGCTGTTTAGCCCACTGTGCTGAACCAGCCCCATGGCATTTGATAAGTTGCAACATCGCAGGTTATTGTGAAAAATAAAAGTTCATGGTGTAGGGAGTATGTTTTGACAAGGACAGAAGATTGGCTAACAAAAACAGAGAGTAAACATAAATGGGTATTTTTCTGGTTGGCAAGATGTAACAAGTGGTATACCACAGAGATCAGTGCTGGGGCCTCAACCTTTCACAATGACTTCTCACAGCTGGCCAAACCTGTTGTAAACCTTACTGACGTGACGAGGTATGAATATTTATTAAGAGATCACTTCTTGGCCTTTTGGCTAAGATCGAGCATGAGGTCAGGTGTAATGCCTGGGTCTGGTATGTCTCTCTTGTGGGGACCATGAATTGGTTTCAATTTGAATTGATTTTTGGAGCTGGCAGGGAGATGGATTGGTGGGTTTGCCCCTGTCCACACTCTGCGGTTTGGCTTTGAACTCTGAAAAGGAATTTTAAAAGATGTTTTTATAAATGAATATTCAGTTTGGGGGATCATTTGGCAGGGGACCGACAATGACATGGAAATCCATTAAAATGTATTATTATACGCCCTTTTGTGGACATGAATCTCGTGATGTCACCGGGACAGGGCGGAGAAAATCGTGAAACACGATCTCCCCAGCAAGGACCACGTTTCCTGATTCTTGCGAGATTTTCCACCATCGGCACTGATCCTGTGGGCAGTGAGTGCAGGCACAAGGTTCCGCCCACTGCCTCAGAAGGCGGTGGAAGTGGGGGTCACTGATTATTTTTAAAGCCCAGTGATTCATTCTTGTCAGGCAAGGGAATCAAAGGTTATCAAGGATAGATGGAAATGTGGAACTCGAAACACAAACAGTGCAGCCATCATCTTCTTGAATGGCAGAGCAGGCTCGAGGGGCCGAATGGCCTACTTCTGCTCCTATTTCATATGTTCATGCTTGTATTACAAGGAGAAATAAATACAAAAATAGGGAGGTTATGCTTCAGTTATGCAGGGCCACATCTGGACAGTGTACACAGTATTGGTCTCCTTATTGAATTTGAATTGAATTTGAATTTGATTTATTGTCACGCATACCGAGGTACAGTGAAAAATATTGCTCTGTGTATAGTCCAGACAAATCATTCCATACATGAAAAACATAAGACATACATAAATACACAATGTAAATACATAGGCACAGGCATCGGGTGAAGCATACGGAGTGCAGCATATTCAGCAGAGACGATGCGTGGAGAGATCAATTCAGTCCATAAGAGGGTTATTAAGGAAGCTGGTAACAGCGGGGAAGAAGCCGTTTTTGAATCTGTTAGTGTGTGTTCTCAGACTTTTGTATCTCCTGCCCAATGGAAGTAGTTGGAAGAGAGAATAACCCAGGTGGGAGGGGTCTTTGATTATGCTGCCTGCTTTCCCAAGGCAGCGGGAGGTGTAGACAGAGTCAATGGTTGGGAGGTGGGTTCGTGTGATGGACTGTTCATAACTCTCTATAGTTTCTTATGGTCCTGGGCCGAGCAGTTGCCATACCAGGCTGTGATGCAGCCAGATAGGATGCTTTCTATGGTGCATCTGTACATATTGGTAAAAGTCATTGTGGACATGCTTAATTTTCTTAGTTTCCTGAGGAAGTAAGGTGTTGTTGTGCTTTCTTGGTCGTAGCATCAACGCGGGAGGACCAGGGCAGATTGTTGGTGATGTGCACACTAGGACTTTGAAGCTGTCAACCATCTTCACCTCGGCACCATTGATGTAGACAGGGGTGTGTACGATACTTTGCTTCCTGAAATCAATGACCAGCTCTTTCATTTTGCTGATATTGAGGGATAAATTGTTGTCGTTACATCACTCCACTAGGTTCTCTATCTCCCTCTTGTACTCTGACTCATCATTGTTTGACATCCAACCCACTACTGTCGTGTCATCAGCACATTTGTAGATGGAATTGGAGCCAAATATTGACACTCAATTGTGTGTATATAGGGAGTATAGTCGGGGGCTAACTACACAGCCTTGCGGGGCCCCGGTATTGAGGACTATTGTGGAGGAGGTGTTGTTGTTTATCCTTACTGATTGTGGTCTATGGGTTAGGAAGTCAAGGATTCAGTTGCAGAGGGAGGAGCCAAGTCCTAGGTTTGGAGTTTTGATATGAGCTTGACTGGGATTATGGTGTTGAAGGCGGAGATGTAGTCAATGAATAGGAGTCTGACTTAGGAGTCCTTGTGTCGGGATGCTCTAGGGATGAGTGTAGGGCCAGGGAGATGGCATCTGCTGTGGACCGGTTATGGCGATATACAAATGGCATTGGATCACGGCATTCTGGGAGTATGGAGTTAATGCATCTCATTACCAACCTCTCAAAGCACTTCATTCTGATAGATGTCAAGGCCACCGGACGGTAGTCGTTGAGGCACATTGTCTGGTCCTTCTTTGGTATGATGGTGGTCTTCTTGAAGCAGGTTGAAAATTTGGAACGAAGTAGGGAGAGGTTGAAGATGTCCACGAATACACCTGCTAATTGGTCCGCGCAGGATCTGAGTGCATGACCAGGGACTCCGTCAGGACCCATTACTTTCTGAGGGTTCACTTTCATGAAGACCGATCTGACTTTGGAAGCTGATAGGTGTGGCAGTTGCCAATGGTTTGATGGTTTCCTGTTTGAACCGAGCAGAGAATGCATTGAGTTCATCAGATGAGTTGGGGGTGGGGGGGGGGGGGGGGGGGGTGAGGCAGGTGTGCACTGCTGCCGGAGATTCTAATCGGCTTTGCTTTGTTGCCCGTTATGTTGTTTAAGCCTTGCCACAACCAATGAGAGTCCATGCCGTTAGTCTGTGACTCTAGCTTAGTGTATTGTCTCTTGGCAGCCCTGATAGCGAAGGAAAGAGAAATATGTGTTGGAAGCAGTTCAGAGAAGATTTATTATACTAATACCTGGACGGATTGACTGGTGAGGAAAAGTTGGGCAGGCTAGGTTTGTATCCGCTGCAGTTTAGAAGGTTAAGAGGTGACTTGAGTGAAACATATATCCTGAGAGGTCTTGACAGGGTCAATGTGGAGAGGTGCTTCCTCTTGTGGGAGAGTCTGGAACTAGGGGCTATTGTATAAAAATAAGGTATCGCCCATTTAGGACCGTGATGAGAAGAATTATTTTCTCTCAGAGAAAATCTTTGGAACGCTCTTCCTCAAATGCTGGTGGAAGCAGTGTCTTTTAATATTTTTCAGGCAAAGAGAGATGGATTCTTGATTGACTAAAGGATGAGAGGTTATCGGCGGAGGCATGAATGATGGGTTGAGGTCACAATCAGATCAATCGAGTGGACTACTCCTGCCCCTAATTCACATCTTCTTGTGTATGAACCTTCTCTGAACAGACTCTATTGCAATGATATCCTTTTTCAATTCAGGAAATCTGTTCAGCTGTCACTTTCCCCTACCCCTTTGACTACCAAGCAAACCTCTCCCAGACTTTCTTCTGCCCTAGCCCTGAAACCATGGTGTTCTGCAAATATCTCTTGTCTCCCCTCCCACCTTAATTCTGCAAACCCGTTTTGTTCACATTTCACACAATCTGTTCTATAAACGCTATTCTTATTAACCTACTGACCACAGAACATTCCTTATTAGCTGAAGATGTAAATGATTCTTTCCTTTCAGGTCACTTTCTCTCTCTCTGGCTCACTTCATCTCTCTCCTTCTACCTGCCTCCTGCTGTAGCTCTCTTTCTCTGCCTTTCTCTATGCTTCTCTTCCTGTCTCTCATAAGAACATAAGAACTAGGAGCAGGAGTAGGCCATCTGGCCCCTCGAGCCTGCTCTGCCATTCAATAAGATCATGCTGATCTTTTTGTGGACTCAGCTCCACTTATCCGCCGCTGTATTTTTATGACCACTTTTCTTAGAAATCTCCCCCTAAACCAAAAAGGGTCAAAAAGATTCTTTAAAAGGTGTACAAGGATTTTCACTCCTTGCCTCCTTTGCAGACTTAAGTAGGTCTGTAATGTCATCATTAATCCCAGGCCAATTCATGGATTGCCTTGCTCTTCTTTTGCATTTTTCGATTCCTAGATGTCCCTCGTGAATCCTGCGGAGCATCTCTGACCTGAGAGTTAACGGAATGACGATTCTGTCATTTCTCAGTATTAGTCCATCCACTACTGACAATTCAGTTTGAATATTTTTAAACTGCAGACACCGTCCTTTTGGCCAGCCATGCTGAAGGTTATGAATTACCTGGAGCAAGGTTGCATCTTTTTGTGTCTTCAGAAGAATTTGCTGCAGCTTCTCGTCAGATGCCGGGAGAGATTCCTTGCACAACTGCACTTGAGCTTCAACATCGTCAATGGACTCAGGGGGTGGTCTGTCAGTATCAATGGATCAAGATAGTGTGTCGGCTATGATGAGGTCTTTTCCAGGAGTGTAGATTAGTTTGAAGTCATACCTCCTCAACTTCATCATCATGCGTTGTAGGCGAGGAGTCATGCCATTGAGATTTTTGTTCATGATGTTGACCAACGGTCTATGATCAGTCTCTACAAAGAACGTAGGAAGCCTGTACACATAGTCGTGAAATTTTGTGATACCTGTGATCAGTCCAAGACACCCCTCTATCCGTGCATACCTGCACTCTGTGGCGGTCAACGCTGTAGACGCGTATGCAACTGGAACCCAGTCTGATTGGTCATCTTGTTGAAGAAGCATCACACCGATTCCATCTTGACTGGCGTCGGTGGAGATCTTTGTAGGTCTAGTTGGGTCGAAGAAAGGCACAATTGGAGCTGTCATCAATTGACGCTTGAGATCCACCCATTCTTCTTAGTGGCGTGGAGTCCATTCAAACTCTGTGTTCTTCCTTATCATGTTTCATAGCGCTGATGTCCTCGTTGATAAATTACATATAAACTTGCCCAAGACGTTAACAAATCCAAGAAATCTGAGCACATCTTTCTTGTCTTTTGGGTGCTGCATTTTCTGGATTGCAGAAATCTTGGTCATTATCTGGCCTTACACCTTGAGCTGAGATTGTATCGCAAGAAGGTCAAAGATGAGCGTGCAAATGTGCACTTGGATTGGTTGAGTTTCAATCCAAACTGGTAAATTCTTTAAAAAACTTTTCTTAGTTGAGCAATGTGGTCTTCTGCAGTTGACCAGATGACAATGTCATCGACATATACTCTAACACCTTCAATACCCTCAGTCATCTGCTCCATGACTCTGTGAAAGATTTCAGAGGTGGCGATGATCCCAAAAGGCATGCGTTATAGCAGTATCGTCCAAAAGGTGTGTTGAACGTACACAGTAATCTACTTGAATCATCAAGCTGCATCTGCCAGAAAGCTTGAGAAGCATCAAGCTTGGTAAAAATGCGAGCGTTTGCCATTTCACACGTTATCTCCTCTCAAAATACATCAGGATATTCACTGAGCAGTTGCTGGATGGATGTTATCATCCAGTCGTGATGTGTCATTCGTGTGCATGAAGATTCTCTGGACAAGCTGCAAACCCTTGCAGGCTTGAGCACCTAACAGCAAAGTTTTATGGTTGTCCACGATCTCGAACCATGGTACTTTCTTGACCTTCTTATTGACTACTCTTAAATGGCATGATCCTCTTGAAGTGATCTGGTTACCATTGTAGTCTTTTAACTTGCATGCAGCAGGTATCATCTCGTGTTTTCCAGGGATGGATGCAAGATCTTTGCTTGATATCAAGTTTGCAGACGCTCCTGTGTCAAGCTTGAACGTAATTGGGAAGTTGTTCACTTGCACCGTCGCAGTCCATTCACTGTTGGAGTCAATGACATTGATTTGTTGAGGAGCCTTGGTTCAACCTTCGCTTGAAGTTACTCTGCTGAATATATTATTCCAACGAAGAATGTGTTCTCCAAGGAATTAAAATCTTCATGGTCGGAAAAATTGTCTTTGGGTGTTTGATTCTCTATTTTATCAACAGTGCGAACCTTGAAGTTTGCTTGTTTCTGTTTTCGAGAGTAATATTTTGCTGTTGACTTACACTGGGAGGCAAAATGTTTAAGTTTGGAACACTTTAAACATCTTTTCCCTTGAGCAGGACATTTCCCTTTTAAGTGGGCGTTGCCACAGCGGTAGCACGTCATGACGTTTGTGACATCATGCGTAATCATCAATTGCGCATGTGCAAATCGATCTTCTGACAGCGTGCGATCTTTTTGCAACTAAATCGTTCCAGGATTTCATTAGATTGCATTTTGCAGTGATCTTCAAATTTTGCGATTTTCACTTTAAATTTAGTTCTGTCTTCATCTTCCAAGTAATTAAAGGAGTTATAGATCGCGACAGCTTGCTGACCTGCCAGAGACAGTAGCAATGTTTTTCTTCTTTCTTCAGAGGCTGTGTTTAAATCATTATTTGCCATGTATATTTGGAACTGTTGTTTAAACATTTTCCAGTTACTACTTAAGTTACTGGTAGTTTTCAGCTGCCGTGGAGCTTAAACGTGGTCCATCTTATCGGTTGGTCGTCGAGGAACCAAATGCTGCGAAGTCTTCCACAGTTGAATAGTCGGTACTTTATTTTCTTTCTTTTTTTCTAACCTAATCTAACTAGTACTGTTCTTTTAAAGCCCAATATCCTGGTACCATGTTTTATTACACTTCTGGCAGTATGTTATGATATACTACGGAATGTAATATATGTTACTCAATACTGTTGTTGATGAGGTCTTCTGAATCTTGATGAAAAAGACTCAAAGTCATCCAGTAATAACAAAAGATTTATTGAGTAACTAAAACAATAATTTTGTGAGTTCTTTACTTTAATATTAATACTAGTAGTAAGGTTAACATGATCTAAATAACTATGTTTAACTACACTAACAATCTGAGCTAATCTACACTCCTGCTCTCTCGTCACAGTACATCCAAAAGAGAGAGAGGAGCAGAATGCGGTTGCTATTATACCCCTGTTGGTACTGCCCTCTAGTGATCATCTGGTTGTACTGATTACACATTAACCCCTTATGTACATGCACATACAGAGATCACTACAGGTCTCACCCCAAAACCCAAAGATGTGCAGGTTAGGTGGATTGGGCACGCTAAATTGCTCCTTAATTGGAAAAAAAATGAATTGGGTACTTTAAATTTTAAAAAAATTGACGCATGAGCTGGTCGTTCCTGCATGGTGTATTTCCGATTGTAGCATGGCCGTGCAGCTGTGCAGAAATATTGCCCAAGAGTTCCTCACACTTGCGGTTGCATGTGAGGGTGATGGCGTCAGTGAAGCCTGGTTCATGGGCACGATAGGCCATGGCGTAAAGACACCAAATGCACCTTTGCCCCCAAGACGATGCTAAGGTTTTGAAAGAGCAGAACAAGTTTCCACAGAGTTTGACAAAGAGTCATTCAGACTCAAAACATTAGCTCCCTTTTCTCTCCACAGATGCTGTCAAACCTGCTGAGATTGTCTAGTATTTTCTGTTTTTGTTTGCCACAAAGTTTGATGTGGTTCACCCAGATGCAATGAAGGGTGGCTAGACCAGCTGGGTGCCAGAAATTAGAATAAAGAAAGATGGAAAAGAATATATATTGGGATTATATACTGCTTACACTGTGAACATTTGCTGTGAAAACAGATGAGATAGACTGCGACTGTATTGGTAAGTAAACTGCCAATAGATGCTATGAATATAGATTGCATTACTACAGTTAAAGACCACATATATCATCCACAGGATTCTGTGCTACCACAAACTTGTCTAAATAATTTCCTAAAATGCTGCTTTCCAAATGGCTCTGAGAGATAATGGGTTGGATTTTACCCGGTTAGCAGACAGGGTGGTGGGGTAAAATTAGGTACTATGCAGTGGGCCCTAAATCTCACCCTGTCCCCCTCTGTACTTCTCTCTGTGTCTCTCTGCCTTTCTCTTTCTCTCTCTCTGCCTCACTCCATCTCTCTCTCTCCTTCTACCTGTCGCCTGCTCTAGCTCTCTTTCTCTGCCTCTCTCTACCTCTCTCTATGCCTCTCTTCCTGTCTCTCTTTCTGCCACTCTCCATGTGTAGCTCTCTTTCTCTGCCTCTCTTTAGCTCTCTCTCTCTGTCCCTCTTCCTGTCTTGCTCTCTGTCACTCTACGTCTGTAGCCCTCTCTCTGTCTTTCTCTGTTCCTCTCTCTGTGCCTCGCTCCCTATCTCACTCTCTGTCACCTTTAATAAAGTGACAAGGAGTCCACACCGAATCAAAACAAGAACAACATTTTATTAACAAACAAAATATGTACACTTCCTGGTGGACCCCGACCACGTTTCCCTCTGGTCGGTGTTTTACTGGCCGACCTTATGTACACTGGGTAATTGGGTTACCCCACCCCCTAGTGGGGAAGCTTCTACTCCACAAGGAGCACAGAGTAGACACACATTCCCACCCGTATGTCCCATGTGGGAAATGTTATCACCCTCCCTCTGTAGCTCTTTCTCTCTGTACTTCTCTTCCTGTGTTACTCTCCCTTTGTAGCTCTCTCCCTGATTCTCTCTGTAGCTCTCACTCTCTCTCTATCTCTTTCTGTTCCCCTCTCTCTGTGACACTCTTCCCCCGTAGCTCAGTTCAGCAGTTCCTGAGCATGAGAATGTCATGGAGAACATTGAATCTACAAGTCCTGAGCAGCAAGGTCAAACTTTGAGAAGATCAACTAGAGTCAGAATTTTTTTTGTAGATTTGGACTATTTGTACATACAATGCTTACTGTTCTTGCACGCATATATATATATATATATGTTAAACCAGTTTTTAAAATTTTAAAGAAAAAATTAATGTTGTTAGACTCAGAGCCAATGATATCATATGTAAATATACTGATGATAATGTATTAATTTATTCCTTCAAAGGAAAGGGGGGTGTTGTGGTATCATGGTTGTGTTGTAATTGACCGACTGACCACTAGGAGTCTCATTAGTACAGAAGTGAATGTTAGAGTCAGTTGACTCAGTCTGACGAGCAAGCTGGGAGAGAGATAGTGGTTTGTGCATGTTCATACCGTTATTCAGCTGTTGTTTTGTATAAGGTTGACCCACAGTTAATAATCATTAATAATGTTAATAAATCATTTATAGCTTCAGCTACAAGTATTCTTGTAATAGCCAGATCAATCAAAGATGCCGAAAGACAGTACCGGACCAAGCTCGAGTCCCAGGCTCGCCACACGGACACCCGCTGACTATAGCAAGGTCTGCAAGACATAACGGACTACAAATGAAGGCAAGTAAAATCGCCGGCTCCAACGCACCCCTCCCTGCTGAGCTCAATGCATTCTATGCCCGCTTTGAGCAAGGGGTTAGCGAGAGCGAGCCCTCCACCCCAGAAGCCTCGGGTGAACTTGTATCTGAGATCACTATTGCAGATATCAGAGCAGCCTTCTCGAAGGTCAACCCACGGAAAGCCACTGGCCCGGATGGGGTACCCGGACAAGCACTCAGGTCTTGCGCGGATCAGCTGGCGGGGGTATTCGCAGACATCTTCAACCTCTCTTTAGAACAATCTAAGGTCCCTGTCTGCTTCAAGAAGACGACCATCATCCCTGTACCAAAGAAAAGCCAGGCAATTTGCCTCAATGACTATCGTCCAGTGGCTCTGACGTCCATTATTATGAAGTGTTTCAAAAGGTTAGTCATGGCACGAACCAACTCCAGCCTCCCGGATTGCCTTGATCCACTACAGTTCGCCTACCGCTGCAACAGGTCTGTGTTGTTATGTTGCTTTGAGTGACATAAGCCGCTACTTGCTGTAGGCGCTGTTGAAGAACACTCCAGACTTCGAGGTACGTTGAACGTATTTATTGAGCAATTAACAAAACTAAATGAGTTCTACACTCGACTGATCTGACTCTAGCAACACAGTACACTTACTCTAGACCGCATGTCTAGGCCACATGTGGTGGTGTGACGGTGATACTTGCTACACAAGACTTGCCCTCTAGGTTTCTGTCAGTGGAAGGGGGAGAGGGCCTGTGAGTCTTGTCTTTTATAGTGGTCGTGTGATGCCCTCTTGTGGTGATCTGCCACCACTGGATGTTCTGACTACCCAGTAGTTGTGTCTGGTTCTGATTACCCATTGGTTACATGTCTGCATATCATTACATCTCCCCCCTTTTTATTTTTGAATGTGTGCATTTCTAATGTGGTGATGGTAGCTATGGTTGACAGTACTAAAGATAATAACATGATATGCATGACTTGGATACACAGTAGACATGAGAAGGAAAATGTTCATAAGTCCAGTCTTTGGGGCCTCTGTCTCGTCCTTGATGACCTTCTGAGAGGTGGCGGAGGAGATAGTCATGTGGGAGTCACGACTGGTGGAATCGTGGTTCGTGGTGTCTTGAGGAGTCACTTCAACAGACAGCAGTGGAGGGGGGATTGGTCGTGGGCATGTGATTTTACGAAGTGCCCTTCGATTTCTTCGAATGATGGTGCCATCAGCCGTTTTTATCACGTAGGATCTGGGAACGGCCTGTCGAATGATGACAGCTGGGGCAGACCACCCATCAGGTATTTTGATCCTGACGGTGTCTGCTGGGGATAGCGCGTCCAGATCGGTGGCATGTGCGTCATAGTGATGTTTCTGACTGTCACAAAGCTGTTGCATCTTTTGTAGTACCGGTAGGTGATCTGGGTTGGGCAGGTGTAGGGCCGGAAGCGTTGTTCTCAGGTCCCTGTTCATCAGCAGTTGTGCCGGTGACATGCAAGTTGATAAGGGAGTCGCCCGGTACGATAATAGTGCAAGGTGCATGTCGGAGGCGGAGTCCGAGGATTTGTGGATAATGTGCACCCCCTTTTCGACTTTGCCATTGGACTGCGGGTAGTGCGGACTGGAGGTTACGTGCTTGAAGTTGTAGCCTTTAGCAAACGTGATCCATTCTCGACTGTGGAAGCACGGTCCATTTTCGCTCTTGACAGTATTTGGGATACCATGCCGAGAAAACATCTCTTTGCACGCTTTGATGACGGTCTTTGAGGTGAGGTCGGACAGCTTTAGCACCTCAGGATAGTTTGAGAAGTAATCAATGAGTAGTATGTAGTCGCGACCATTCGCGTGGAATAGGTCAATGCCGACCTTGGACCATAGAGAGGTTTCCAAGTCGTGTTGTTGAAGCGTCTCCTTATCCTGCGCTGGTTGGAACCTCTGACAGGTCTCGCAGCCCAGGACCATGTCCGTGATGTCCTGGTTGATGCCGGGCCAGTAGACATCTTGTCGGGCCCTGCGTCTGCATTTTTCACAAGGTGTCCCTCGTGAATTTGCCGCAGTACCATGTGCTTGAGACGCAGCGGGATCACTATTCTGTCCATCTTTAGCAGGATTCCGTTGATCAGCGTTAGGTCATCTTTGACGTTGTAGAATTTTGGGCATTGCCCTCTCAGCCACCCATTGTTGAGGTTGTAGATGACTTGCTGCAGCAGGAAGTCTTTGTCCATCTCTTCTCTGATGAGAACAAGTTTTTCGTCCGTTGCCGGGAGGTTGCTTGCCCACATTTGTACCTGCTCTGAGCTCAGCAGCTCAGCAACAGAATGAAGCTGTGGGGAGAAGCTCGGGTTCTTATACTCAGCCTTCAGGGCGGAGCCAGGAGTCGGCAGCCAACCAGGACCCGGGATCTGTCAGCCAATAGCATCTCGGCTTCACAGTCCCACATGACCCCTAATACATACCACCACAGGACAGAGACACAGGGGATAGAAACACAGGGGACAGAAACACAGGGGACAGAAACAGAGGGGACAGAAACACAGAGGACAGAAACATAGAGGACAGAAACACAGGGACAGAAACCAGGGGACAGAGACACGGGACAGAAACACAGAGGACAGAAACACAGGGGATAGAAACACACAGGGGACAGAAACACAGGGGACAGAAACACAGGGGACAGAAGCACAGGGGACAGAAACACAGGGACAGAAACCCTGGGGACAGAGACACAGGGGACAGAAACACAGAGGACAGAAACACAGGGGATAGAAACACCCAGGGGACAGAAACACAGGGACAGAAACACAGGTGACAGAAACACAGAGGACAGAAACACAGGGGATAGAAACACACAGGGGACAGAAACACAGGGGACACAAACACAGGGGACAGAAACATAGAGGACAGGGACAGAAACACAGGGGACGGAAACACAGGGGACAGAAACACAGGGGACAGAGACACAGGGGACAGAAACACAGGGGACAGAAACAGAGAGGACGGAAACACAGGGGACGGAAACACAGGGGACAGAAACACAGGGGACAGAGGCACAGGGGACAGAGACACAGGGGACAGAAACACAGCGGACAGTGACACAGCGGACAGACACACAGGGGACAGAACACAGGGGACAGAGACAAAGGGGACAGAAACACAGGGGACAGAAACACAGGGGACAGAAACACAGGGGACAGAGACACAGGGAACAGAAACACAGGGGACAGAGACACAGGGGACAGAAACACAGGGGACAGAAACACTGGGGACAGAGACACAGGGGACAGAGATACAGGGGACAGAGACACAGGGGACAGAAACACAGAGGGCAGAAACACAGGAGTTGGCTCACAATGGACAGAAACATAGGACAGAAACACAGGGGACAGAGACACAGGAGACAGAGACACAGAGGACAGAAATGTCATGATATTCAGACAAATAGCATGGTGCAAACACACATACACACTGATGGACAGATCAACGGACCAATCAGTACACACACAACATCACAGGCAAGAGCATACACACTATAAAATGGGGAACATGACACTTCCCGCTGATTCCAGCAGGAGACAGCTCAGGGTACAGAGCTCACAGCAAGCCACTCAGACATTCACCATGTGCTGTGTGCTTCTCCAAGATAGTGTTAGGGCTCGGTCCATAGGTTAGAGGGTAATGAACGAACCACAGTAACCAGTTTACAGATGTTGTTATTGTTAGTAATAAAACTGAGTTGTACCATCTGCAACCGTGTTGGTTCGTCTTTGTAGCAGAGCACCCAACACGACATAGTACCAGGATTGGAACCCAGTAACTGTGAGACCAACCTACGCATCTTAACGAATCCGCCATCCTGCGCCATGGACACCATCAGCACGCCGCAGCTGCTGCAAATCTCTGGAAACCTCGGCGTCAACTGGAAGCTGTTTAAACAGCGCTTCCAGCTCTTCCTAGAAGCCACAGAAAGGGAGAATGCTTCGGACACCAGGAAAATCGCCCTCCTATTCCCCACGGCAGGGCAACATGCCATCCATGTCTACAACTCCCTGGTGTTCGCGGAAGGTGAGGACAAGACGAAGTACAAGACTGTCCTTCTCAAACTCGAGCAACACTTCAGCGTCGAGGTAAATGAGAGTTTCGAGAGGTACCTCTTCCAGCAGCGCCTGCAGGGTAAGGATGAGCCTTTTCAATCTTTCCTCACACACCTCCGTATCCTCGCGCAGTCCTGCGGCTATGAGGCCACCTCCGATTCCATGATTCGGGATCAGATTGTTTTTGGGGACACCTCGGGCACCCTACGCCAGCAGCTCCTCAAAATTAAAAGCCTCACCCTAGCCACCGCCATCGAAGCCTGCGTCCTCCATGAAAACGCGACCAGCCGCTATTCCCAATTCCAGGTGGCCGAATCGGCACGGCAGGGGTTCTGCGCGGACGAATCGGCATGGCAGGGGTCCTACGAGGCCGAGCAGGTCCAGGCGATCGAGTTCCTCCCGGCCCGCGGCCCGGACGTGGGCGGCCATTTCGCGCGCTTTCCGCGGCAAACGAGACGTTGACGCAGAGGGACGTGACGCGCAGGCGCGCTCTACGCAGGACCGAACTGCGCATGCGCGATTGCGCAACGAACGCCATGACATCACGACATCCGGCAACTGTGGATTCGCACATTTAAAGCGGCAATGTCCGGCAAAGAACCGACAATGCCTCCGCTGTGGCAAGATGGGCCACTACGCTGCCTGCTGTCGAACAGCTCAACCTGCCAACGCTCCCCAATTCTGACAGCCTCGCAGGGACGTGCGGGCCATTCAGCCTCCGTACTCCGAGTCATACCCGGACAATATAAAAACCGGTGATACAGACGACCGGGAAGCCTTCCGCGTTGCGGTCATTGGCAGGAACCGGATGTCTCCAAGCAGGACCCACCAGCCGATGCCAGTGAACAGTGTCAATCCGGGTGATAAATGGTGTGCCACCCTAACGGTCAACCGATCACCAATAACATTCCGTTTGGACACTGGTGCCTCCGCCAACCTAATAGCATGGTCAGCCTTCTACGCCTTGAAGGTCAGACCACCAATTCGGCCATCCTGTTGTAAGATGGTCGACTACAACGGAAACGATATCCCGGCCATGGGATCCTGCCAGCTCTAGGTGACACACAATACATACACGGCCACACTGTCCTTCGAGATAGTTGGATCATCGAAGGACTCCCTGCTAGGTGCACAGGCATGCAAGGTTCTCCACCTCGTTCAGCGGGTACACGCTCTGTCTCCAGAAGGCACATCAGATTTCCCGGATGCAGAATTTAGGGCACAGCTCCACTCGCTCCTCGCCAACAACCAGGAGGCATTCGAGGGCACACTGCCCTATACCTACAGAATACGGTTCAAACCGGATGCCACCCCGGTCATTCACGCACCTCACAGGGTCCCAGCACCACTCAAAGACCGCCTCAAGCAGCAGCTGCAGGATCTCCAGGACCAAGGGGTGCTATCCCGGGTCACGGAGCCCACGCCATGGGTCAGCTCCATGGTGTGTGTTAAGAAGCCCTCTGGCGAACTCCGGATTTGCATCGACCCGAAAGACCTGAACACCAACATCATGAGGGAACACTGCCCCATACCCAAACGGGAAGAGAGCACGAGCGAAATGGCCTCGGCTAAAATTTTCACAAAGCTTGATGCCTCGAAGGGTTTTTGGCAGATCCAACTGGATCAGTCCAGCAGGAAGCTGAGCACCTTCAACACTCCTTTCGGCAGGTTCTGCTATAACAGAATTCCGTTTGGCATCATCTCGGCATCCGAGGTATTTCACAGAATCATGGAACAGATGATGGAGGGCATCGAAGGGGTGCGCGTCTATGTTGACGACGTCATCATCTGGTCCACCACACCACAGGAGCACATCAGTCGTCTCCAGCGTGTCTTTGCGTGGATACGGGAAAACGGCCTGCGCCTCAACCGAGCCAAGTGTTCTTTCGGCCAAACTGAGCTAAAGTTTCTGGGGGCCCACATATCCCGGTCAGGAGCGCATCCGGATGCATCCGGATGCATCCGGTGAGCGCCATTACAGCCATGCCGCAACCGGCAGACAAGAAAGCAGTGCTACGCTTTCTAAGCATGGTCAACTTCCTGGGGAAGTTCATTCCCAACCTTGCCTCCCACACAACGGCTCTTCACCACATAGTGAAGAAGTCCACGTAGTTCCAGTGGCTGTCCGCACACCAGAAGGAATGGGAGGAGCTCAAAATTAAGCTCACCACAGCCCCGGTATTGGCGTTCTTCGACATCTCTCGTGATACGAAGGTCTCGACTGATGCCAGCCAGTCCGGCATTGGGGCGGTACTCCTGCAACGGGATGACACTGCATCGTGGGCCCCGGTCGCCTATGCCTCACGGGCCATGACCCCCACAGAACAGCGCTATACGCAGATCGAGAAGGAGTGCCTGGGTTTGTTAACCGGCATAGACAAGTTCCACGACTTCGTGTATGGTCTCCCCCAGTTCACCGTGGAAACCGACCATCGCCCCCTGGTCAGCATCATACATAAGGACCTGAACGAGATGACCCCTCGCCTCCAGCGCATCCTGTTCAAGCTCCGGAGGTACGACTTCCAACTGGCCTACACCCCGGGAAAGGACGTCATCATTGCGGATGCCCTGTCCAGAGCAGTGAGCACACCGCCCGAATCGGGGGGGTTCATCTGTCAGGTCGAAGTGCATGTGGCCTTCACATTGGCAAACCTGCCAGCTGATGATTCAAGTCTGGCCCGTATTCGCCAGGAGACTGCGGCTGACCCCCTTCTACAACGTGTGATGCGCCACATGACGGGAGGGTGGCTCAAAGGACAGTGCCCACAATTCTACAATGACCGGGACGACTTGGCCGTCAGTGACGGTGTCCTCCTAAAGCTGGACCGGATTGTGATTCCACACAGCATGCACAAGCTGGTCCTCGACCAACTACACAAAGGCCATCTGGGGGTTGAGAAGTGCAGACGGAGGGCCCGAGAAGCTGTATACTGGCCGGGCATCAGCAATGACATTCCCAACATGCTCAACTGCCCCACCTGCCAAAGGTTTCAGCCGGCACAACCCCCTGAGACGCTTCAGCCCCATGAGTTGGTGACGTCCCCCTGGGCGAAGGTGGGTGTGGACCTTTTTCATGCGCTTGGCAGGGACTACGTCATCATCATAGATTACTTTTCGAATTATCCAGAGGTCATACGCCTGTACAATTTGACATCGTCCGCTGTCATAAGGGCATGCAAGGAAACCTTCGCTCGCCATGGCATTCCGCTTACCATCATGTCGGACAATGGGCCCTGTTTTGCAAGCCAAGAATGGTCTTCTTTTGCTGCTTCGTATGGCTTCACACACGTGACGTCCAGCCCTCTACATCCCCAGTCGAATGGCAAGGCGGAAAAGGGCGTTCACATCGTCAAGCTGCTCCTCTGCAAGGCTGCTGATGCCGGATCGGATTTCTGCTTAGCTCTGCTGGCCTATCGCTCGGCCTCACTATGCTCCAGTACTGCAAAGGATGCAACAGCAGCGTGCTCAGCAGAAGGTGGCACATGACACTCGGGCAACTGATCTTCCTGCCCTGGCACCTGGAGACAATGTCCGCATCCACCTACCAGAGGGTGGCTGGTCGGCAACTGCCAAAGTTCTCCGACGCGTGGCTCCCCGCTCATTCCTGGTTCGCATGCCTGATGGCTCCATTTGCAGGCGCAATTGCCGGGCTCGTCGCCTGCTTCCGCGCTCGCTATGTGATCATACACCGGTGCCACGCCCTCCTGTTGTTCCTGATGCCGACTTCGTGGAGCTTCCTGCCACCATGCCCATTCCTCTGTCGCCTGTGGCCAGGCCCATTCCTCAGCCGGTGGATCCTGACCCACCCTTGAGGTGGTCAACCCGAATTCGTCGCCCACCTACTAGGCCTAATGAACCACAGTAACCAGTTTACAGATGTTGTTATTGTTAGTAATAAAACTGAGTTGTACCATCCGCAACCGTGTTGGTTCGTCTATGTAGCAGAGCACCCAACACGACAAGAAACACAGGGGACAGAGACACAGGGGACAGAGACACAGGGGACAGAAACACAGAGGGCAGACGCACAGGGGACAGTAACACAGGGGACGGACACACAAGGGACAGAAACATAGGACAGAAACACAGGGAACGGAAACACAGAGGACAGAAACACATGGGACAGAAACACAAGGGACAGAAACACATGGGACAGAAACACAGAGGGCAGAAACACAGGGGACAGAAACACAGGGGACAGAGACACAGGGGACAGAGACACAGGGGACAGAAACACAGAGGGCAGAAACAGAGGGGACAGAGACACAGGGGACGGACACACAAGGGACAGAAACATAGGACAGAAACACAGGGGACAGAAACACAGAGGACAGAAACACAGGGGACAGAGACACACGGGACAGAAACATAGGACAGAAACACATGGAACGGAAACACAGGGGACAAAAACACAGAGGACAGAAGCACAGGGGACAGAGACGCAGGGGACAGAAACATAGGACAGAAACACATGGAACGGAAACACGGGGGACAGAAACACAGGGGACAGAGACACAGGGGACAGAAACACAGAGGGCAGAAACACAGGGGACAGAGACACAGGGGACAGAGACACAGAGGGCAGAAACAGAGGGTACAGAGACACAGGGGACGGACACACAGGGGACAGAGACACAGCGGACAGAAACATTGGACAGAAACACAGGGGACAGAAACACAGGGAACGGAAACACAGAGGACAGAAACACATGGGACAGAAACACAAGGGACAGACACGAAACACAGGGAACGGAAACACAGAGGACAGAAACACATGGGACAGAAACACAAGGGCAGAAACACAGAGGGCAGAAACACAGGGGACAGAGACACAGGGGACAGAGACACAGGGGACAGAAACACAGAGGGCAGAAACAGAGGGGACAGAGACACAGGGGACGGACACACAGGGGACAGAGACACAGCGGACAGAAACATTGGACAGAAACACAGGGGACAGAAACACAGGGGACAGAAACACAGGACAGAGACACAGAGGACAGAAACACAGAGGACAGAAACACAGAGGACAGAAACACAGGGGACAGAGACACAGGGGACAGAAACACAGGGGACAGAGACACAGGGGACAGAAACATAGGACAGAAACACAGGGGACAGAAACACATGGGACAGAAACACAGGACAGAGACACAGGACAGAAACACAGAGGACAGAAACACAGAGGACAGATACACAGGGGACAGAAACACAGAGGACAGATACACAGAGGACAGATACACATGGGACAGAAACACAGAGGACAGAAACACAGGGGACAGAAACACAGGGGACAGAAACACAGAGGACAGAAACACAGGGGACAGAAACATAGGACAGACACACATGGAACGGAAACACAGGGGACAAAAACACAGAGGACAGAAACACAGGGGACAGAGACACAGGGGACAGAGACACAGGGGACAGAAACATAGGACAGAAACACATGGAACGGAAACACAGGGGACAGAAACACAAGGGACAGAAACACAGGGAACGGAAACACAGAGGACAGAAACACATGGGACAGAAACACAAGGGACAGACACGAAACACAGGGAATGGAAACACAGAGGACAGAAACACATTGGACTGAAACACAGGGGACAGAAACACAGGGGACAGAAACACAGGACAGAGACACAGAGGACAGAAACACAGAGGACAGAAACACAGAGGACAGAAACACAGGGGACAGAGACACAGGGGACAGAAACACAGGGGACAGAGACACAGGGGACAGAAACATAGGACAGAAACACAGGGGACAGAAACACATGGGACAGAAACACAGGACAGAAACACAGAGGACAGATACACAGGGGACAGAAACACAGAGGACAGAAACACAGAGGACAGATACACATGGGGCAGAAACACAGAGGACAGAAACACAGGGGACAGAAACACAGGGGACAGAAACATAGGACAGACACACATGGAACGGAAACACAGGGGACAAAAACACAGAGGACAGAAACACAGGGGACAGAGACACAGGGGACAGAGACACAGGGGACAGAAACATAGGACAGAAACACATGGAACGGAAACACAGGGGACAGAAACACAGGGGACAGAAACACAGGGAACGGAAACACAGAGGACAGAAACACATGGGACAGAAACACAAGGGACAGACACGAAACACAGGGAACGGAAACACAGAGGACAGAAACACATGGGACAAAACACAAGGGACAGAAACACATGGGACAGAAACACAGAGGGCAGAAACACAGGGGACAGAGACACAGGGGACAGAGACACAGGGGACAGAAACACAGAGGGCAGAAACAGAAGGGACAGAGACACAGGGGACGGACACACATGGGACAGAAACATAGGACAGAAACACAGGGGACAGAAACACAGAGGACAGAAACACAGGGGACAGAGACACAGGGGACAGAAACATAGGACAGAAACACATGGAACGGAAACACAGGGGACAAAAACACAGAGGACAGAAACACAGAGGACAGAAACACAGGGGACAGAGACACAGTGGACAGAAACATAGGACTGAAACACATGGAACGGAAACACAGGGGACAGAAACACAGGGGACAGAGACGCAGGGGACAGAAACATAGGACAGAAACACATGGAACGGAAACACAGGGGACAGAAACACAGGGGACAGAGACACAGGGGACAGAAACATAGGACAGAAACACAGGGAACGGAAACACAGAGGACAGAAACACATGGGACAGAAACACAAGGGACAGACACGAAACACAGGGAACGGAAAATCAGAGGACAGAAACACAGGGGACAGAGACACAGGGGACAGAGACACAGGGGACAGAAACACAGAGGGCAGAAATAGAGGGGACAGAGAAACAGGGGATGGACACACAAGGAACAGAAACATAGGACAGAAACACAGGGGACAGAAACACAGGGGACAGAAACACAGAGGACAGAAATACAGGGGACAGAGACACAGGGGACAGAAACACAGAGGGCAGAAACAGAAGGGACAGAGACACAGGGGACGGACACACATGGGACAGAAACATAGGACAGAAACACAGGGGACAGAAACACAGAGGACAGAAACACAGGGGACAGAGACACAGGGGACAGAAACATAGGACAGAAACACATGGAACGGAAACACAGGGGACAAAAAAAAAGAGGACAGAAATACAGGGGACAGAGACACAGGGGACAGAAACATAGGACAGAAACACATGGAACGGAAACACAGGGGACAAAAACACAGAGGACAGAAACACAGGGGACAGAGACACAGGGGACAGAAACATAGGACAGAAACACATGGAACGGAAAAACAGGGGACAGAAACACAGGGGACAGAGACACAGCGGACAGAAACATTGGACAGAAACACAGGGGACAGAAACACAGGGGACAGAAACACAGGACAGAGACACAGAGGACAGAAACACAGAGGACAGAAACACAGAGGACAGAAACACAGGGGACAGAGACACAGGGGACAGAAACACAGGGGACAGAAACACAGAGGACAGATACACATGGGACAGAAACACAGAGGACAGAAACACAGGGGACAGAAACACAGGGGACAGAAACACAGAGGACAGAAACACAGGGGACAGAAACATAGGACAGACACACATGGAACGGAAACACAGGGGACAAAAACACAGAGGACAGAAACACAGAGGACAGAAACACAGGGGACAGAGACACAGGGGACAGAGACACAGGGGACAGAAACATAGGACAGAAACACATGGAACGGAAACACAGGGGACAGAAACACAGGGAACGGAAACACAGAGGACAGAAACACATGGGACAGAAACACAAGGGACAGACACGAAACACAGGGAATGGAAACACAGAGGACAGAAACACATGGGACAGAAACACAAGGGACAGAAACACATGGGACAGAAACACAGAGGGCAGAAACACAGGGGACAGAGACACAGGGGACAGAGATACAGGGGACAGAAACACAGAGGGCAGAAACAGAGGGGACAGAGACACAGGGGACGGGCACACAAGGGACAGAAACATAGGACAGAAACACAGGGGACAGAAACACAGAGGACAGAAACACAGGGGACAGAGACACAGGGGACAGAAACATAGGACAGAAACACATGGAACGGAGACACAGGGGACAGAAACACAGGGGACAGAGACACAGGGGACAGAAACATAGGACAGAAACACAGGGGACAGAAACACATGGGACAGAAACACAGGGGACAGAGACACAGAGGACAGAGACGCAGGGGACAGAAACATAGGACAGAAACACAGGGGACAGAAACACATGGGACAGAAACACAGGACAGAGACACAGGGGACAGAAACACAGAGGACAGAAACACAGAGGACAGAAACACAGAGGACAGAAACATAGGACAGAAACACAGGGGACAGAAACACAGGGGACAGAAACACAGGACAGAGACACAGAGGACAGAAACACAGAGGACAGAAACACAGAGGACAGAAACACAGGGGACAGAGACACAGGGGACAGAAACACAGGGGATAGAGACACAGGGGACAGAAACATAGGACAGAAACACAGGGGACAGAAACACAGGGGACAGAAACACAGAGGACAGAAACACAGAGGACAGAAACACAGAGGACAGAGACACAGGGGACAGAAACACAGAGGACAGAAACACAGGGGACAGAACACAGGGGACAGAAACACAGGGCACAGAGACACAGGGGACAGAAACATAGGACAGAAACACAGGGGACAGAAACACATGGGACAGAAACACAGGACAGAGACACAGAGGACAGAAACACAGAGGACAGAAACACAGAGGACAGAAACACAGGGGACAGAAACACAGAGGACAGAAACACAGAGGACAGATACACATGGGACAGAAACACAGAGGACAGAAACACAGGGGACAGAAACACAGGGGACAGAAACACAGAGGACAGAAACACAGGGGACAGAAACATAGGACAGACACACATGGAACGGAAACACAGGGGACAAAAACACAGAGGACAGAAACACAGAGGACAGAAACACAGGGGACAGAGACACAGGGGACAGAGACACAGGGGACAGAAACATAGGACAGAAACACATGGAACGGAAACACAGGGGACAGAAACACAGGGAACGGAAACACAGAGGACAGAAACACATGGGACAGAAACACAAGGGACAGACACGAAACACAGGGAATGGAAACACAGAGGACAGAAACACATGGGACAGAAACACAAGGGACAGAAACAAATGGGACAGAAACACAGAGGGCAGAAACACAGGGGACATAGACACAGGGGACAGAGACACAGGGGACAGAAACACAGAGGGCAGAAACAGAGGGGACAGAGACACAGGGGACGGGCACACAAGGGACAGAAACATAGGACAGAAACACAGGGGACAGAAACACATGGGACAGAAACACAGGGGACAGAGACACAGAGGACAGAGACGCAGGGGACAGAAACATAGGACAGAAACACAGGGGACAGAAACACATGGGACAGAAACACAGGACAGAGACACAGGGGACAGAAACACAGAGGACAGAAACACAGAGGACAGAAACACAGGGGACAGAAACATAGGACAGAAACACAGGGGACAGAAACACAGGGGACAGAAACACAGGACAGAGACACAGAGGACAGAAACACAGAGGACAGAAACACAGAGGACAGAAACACAGGGGACAGAGACACAGGGGACAGAAACACAGGGGACAGAGACACAGGGGACAGAGACACAGGGGACAGAAACATAGGACAGAAACACAGGGGACAGAAACACATGGGACAGAAACACAGGACAGAGACACAGGGGACAGAAACACAGAGGACAGAAACACAGAGGACAGAAACACAGAGGACAGAAACATAGGACAGAAACACAGGGGACAGAAACACAGGGGACAGAAACACAGGACAGAGACACAGAGGACAGAAACACAGAGGACAGAAACACAGAGGACAGAAACACAGGGGACAGAGACACAGGGGACAGAAACACAGGGGATAGAGACACAGGGGACAGAAACATAGGACAGAAACACAGGGGACAGAAACACAGGGGACAGAAACACAGAGGACAGAAACACAGAGGACAGAAACACAGAGGACAGAGACACAGGGGACAGAAACACAGAGGACAGAAACACAGGGGACAGAACACAGGGGACAGAAACACAGGGCACAGAGACACAGGGGACAGAAACATAGGACAGAAACACAGGGGACAGAAACACATGGGACAGAAACACAGGACAGAGACACAGAGGACAGAAACACAGAGGACAGAAACACAGAGGACAGAAACACAGGGGACAGAAACACAGAGGACAGAAACACAGAGGACAGATACACATGGGACAGAAACACAGAGGACAGAAACACAGGGGACAGAAACACAGGGGACAGAAACACAGAGGACAGAAACACAGGGGACAGAAACATAGGACAGACACACATGGAACGGAAACACAGGGGACAAAAACACAGAGGACAGAAACACAGAGGACAGAAACACAGGGGACAGAGACACAGGGGACAGAGACACAGGGGACAGAAACATAGGACAGAAACACATGGAACGGAAACACAGGGGACAGAAACACAGGGAACGGAAACACAGAGGACAGAAACACATGGGACAGAAACACAAGGGACAGACACGAAACACAGGGAATGGAAACACAGAGGACAGAAACACATGGGACAGAAACACAAGGGACAGAAACAAATGGGACAGAAACACAGAGGGCAGAAACACAGGGGACATAGACACAGGGGACAGAGACACAGGGGACAGAAACACAGAGGGCAGAAACAGAGGGGACAGAGACACAGGGGACGGGCACACAAGGGACAGAAACATAGGACAGAAACACAGGGGACAGAAACACATGGGACAGAAACACAGGGGACAGAGACACAGAGGACAGAGACGCAGGGGACAGAAACATAGGACAGAAACACAGGGGACAGAAACACATGGGACAGAAACACAGGACAGAGACACAGGGGACAGAAACACAGAGGACAGAAACACAGAGGACAGAAACACAGGGGACAGAAACATAGGACAGAAACACAGGGGACAGAAACACAGGGGACAGAAACACAGGACAGAGACACAGAGGACAGAAACACAGAGGACAGAAACACAGAGGACAGAAACACAGGGGACAGAGACACAGGGGACAGAAACACAGGGGACAGAGACACAGGGGACAGAGACACAGGGGACAGAAACATAGGACAGAAACACAGGGGACAGAAACACAGGGGACAGAAACACAGAGGACAGAAACACAGAGGACAGAAACACAGAGGACAGAAACTCAGGACAGAAACACAGAGGACAGAGACACAGGGGACAGAAACATAGGACAGAAACACAGGGGACAGAAACACAGAGGACAGAGACACAGAGGACAGAAACACAGAGGACAGAAACACAGGGGACAGAACACAGGGGACAGAAACACAGGGCACAGAGACACAGGGGACAGAAACATAGGACAGAAACACAGGGGACAGAAACACATGGGACAGAAACACAGGACAGAGACACAGAGGACAGAAACACAGAGGACAGAAACACAGAGGACAGAAACACAGGGGACAGAAACACAGAGGACAGAAACACAGAGGACAGATACACATGGGACAGAAACACAGAGGACAGAAACACAGGGGACAGAAACACAGGGGACAGAAACACAGAGGACAGAAACACAGGGGACAGAAACATAGGACAGACACACATGGAACGGAAACACAGGGGACAAAAACACAGAGGACAGAAACACAGAGGACAGAAACACAGGGGACAGAGACACAGGGGACAGAGACACAGGGGACAGAAACATAGGACAGAAACACATGGAACGGAAACACAGGGGACAGAAACACAGGGAACGGAAACACAGAGGACAGAAACACATGGGACAGAAACACAAGGGACAGACACGAAACACAGGGAATGGAAACACAGAGGACAGAAACACATGGGACAGAAACACAAGGGACAGAAACACATGGGACAGAAACACAGAGGGCAGAAACACAGGGGACAGAGACACATGGGACAGAGACACAGGGGACAGAAACACAGAGGGCAGAAACAGAGGGGACAGAGACACAGGGGACGGGCACACAAGGGACAGAAACATAGGACAGAAACACAGGGGACAGAAACACAGAGGACAGAAACACAGGGGACAGAGACACAGGGGACAGAAACATAGGACAGAAACACATGGAACGGAAACACAGGGGACAAAAACACAGAGGACAGAAACACAGAGGACAGAAACACAGGGGACAGAGACACAGGGGACAGAAACATAGGACAGAAACACATGGAACGGAGACACAGGGGACAGAAACACAGGGGACAGAGACATAGGGGACAGAAACATAGGACAGAAACACAGGGGACAGAAACACATGGGACGGAAACACAGGGGACAGAGACACAGAGGACAGAGACGCAGGGGACAGAAACATAGGACAGAAACACAGGGGACAGAAACACATGGGACAGAAACACAGGACAGAGACACAGGGGACAGAAACACAGAGGACAGAAACACAGAGGACAGAAACACAGGGGACAGAAACATAGGACAGAAACACAGGGGACAGAAACACAGGGGACAGAAACACAGGACAGAGACACAGAGGACAGAAACACAGAGGACAGAAACACAGGGGACAGAGACACAGGGGACAGAAACACAGGGGACAGAGACACAGGGGACAGAAACATAGGACAGAAACACAGGGGACAGAAACACAGGGGACAGAAACACAGAGGACAGAAACACAGAGGACAGAAACACAGAGGACAGAAACACAGGACAGAAACACAGAGGACAGAGACACAGGGGACAGAAACATAGGACAGAAACACAGGGGACAGAAACACAGAGGACAGAGACACAGAGGACAGAAACACAGAGGACAGAAACACAGGGGACAGAACACAGGGGACAGAAACACAGGGCACAGAGACACAGGGGACAGAAACATAGGACAGAAACACAGGGGACAGAAACACATGGGACAGAAACACAGGACAGAGACACAGAGGACAGAATCACAGAGGACAGAAACACAGAGGACAGAAACACAGGGGACAGAAACACAGAGGACAGAAACACAGAGGACAGATACACATGGGACAGAAACACAGAGGACAGAAACACAGGGGACAGAAACACAGGGGACAGAAACACAGAGGACAGAAACACAGGGGACAGAAACATAGGACAGACACACATGGGACGGAAACACAGGGGACAAAAACACAGAGGACAGAAACACAGAGGACAGAAACACAGGGGACGGAGACACAGGGGACAGAGACACAGGGGACAGAAAAATAGGACAGAAACACATGGAACGGAAACACAGGGGACAGAAACACAGGGAACGGAAACACAGAGGACAGAAACACATGGGACAGAAACACAAGGGAGAGACACGAAACACAGGGAACGGAAACACAGAGGACAGAAACACATGGGACAGAAACACAAGGGACAGAAACACATGGGACAGAAACACAGAGGGCAGAAACACAGGGGACAGAGACACAGGGGACAGAGACACAGGGGACAGAAACACAGAGGGCAGAAACAGAGGGGACAGAGACACAGGGGACGGACACACAAGGGACAGAAACATAGGACAGAAACACAGGGGACAGAAACACAGAGGACAGAAACACAGGGGACAGAGACACAGGGGACAGAAACATAGGACAGAAACACATGGAACGGAAACACAGGGGACAAAAACACAGAGGACAGAAACACAGAGGACAGAAACACAGGGGACAGAGACACAGGGGACAGAAACATAGGACAGAAACACATGGAACGGAAACACAGGGAACAGAAACACAGGGGACAGAGACACATGGGACAGAAACATAGGACAGAAACACAGGGGACAGAAACACAGGGGACAGAAACACAGGACAGAGACAGAGAGGACAGAAACACAGAGGACAGAAACACAGAGGACAGAAACACAGGGGACAGAGACACAGGGGACAGAAACACAGGGGACAGAGACACAGGGGACAGAAACATAGGACAGAAACACAGGGGACAGAAACACATGGGACAGAAACACAGGACAGAGACACAGAGGACAGAAACACAGAGGACAGAAACACAGAGGACAGAAACACAGAGGACAGAAACACAGAGGACAGAAACACAGGACAGAAACACAGAGGACAGAAACACAGGGGACAGAAACACAGGACAGAAACACAGGGGACAGAGACACAGAGGACAGAGACACAGGGGACAGAAACATAGGACAGAAACACAGGGGACAGAACCACATGGGACAGAAACACAGGACAGAGACACAGAGGACAGAAACACAGAGGACAGAAACACAGAGGACAGAAACACAGGGGACAGAAACACAGAGGACAGAAACACAGAGGACAGAAACACAGAGGACAGAAACACAGAGGACAGAAACACAGAGGACAGAAACACAGGACAGAAACACAGAGGACAGAAACACAGGGGACAGAAACACAGGACAGAAACACAGGGGACAGAGACACAGAGGACAGAAACACAGGGGACAGAAACACAGAGGACAGGGACACAGGGGACAGAAACATAGGACAGAAACACAGGGGACAGAAACACAGGGGACAGAAACACAGGTCAGAGACACAGAGGACAGAAACACAGAGGACAGAAACACAGAGGACAGAAACACAGGGGACAGAGACACAGGGGACAGAAACACAGGGGACAGAGACACAGGGGACAGAAACATAGGACAGAAACACAGGGGACAGAAACACAGGGGACAGAAACACAGAGGACAGAAACACAGCGGACAGAAACACAGAGGACAGAAACACAGAGGACAGAAACACAGGACAGAAACACAGAGGACAGAGACACAGGGGACAGAAACATAGGACAGAAACACAGGGGACAGAAACACAGAGGACAGAGACACAGAGGACAGAAACACAGGGAACGGAAACACAGAGGACAGAAACACAGGGGACACAGACACAGGGGACAGAAACACAGGGGACAGAGACACGGGGGACAGAAACATAGGACAGAAACACAGGGGACAGAAACTCAGAGGACAGAAACACAGAGGACAGAAACACAGGACAGAAACACAGAGGACAGAAACACAGGGGACAGAAACACAGGACAGAAACACAGGGGACAGAGACACAAAGGACAGAAACACATGGGACAGAAACACAGGACAGAAACACAGAGGACAGAAACACAGGGAACAGTGTGGTAGTCACCACTAGCAGTATTATATGTATTACGGTAAGGCTCGTATAGTAGAGGTACATGGGGAAATCCCTGCCTGCTGGCTCCGCCCAGTAGGTGGTGTATAAATGTGTGTGCTCGCCGGTGCTGCAGCCATTCTGGTTCCAGCTGCAGGAGGCACAACATCTTTGCTCAATAAAGCCTTGATTATTCCACTACTCTCGTCTTTGTGGTAATTGATAGTGCATCAATTTATTGAGCAAAGATTTTTTTTTAAACGATGGATCTCCACATCAAGCCTGATGGCCTGCAGCTGAGCCCTCAAGCAGCCAATGCTACGTCTGCCTTTGACCACTGGTTAGCCTGCTTCGAAAGCTACCTCCGAAAATCCGCTGAGGAACCCTCGGACCAAAGTTTCAAGTCCTTTATTCACGGGTGAGCCCTGACTATTTTCCTCTCATCCGGGATGCGCCCACTTACTCCGAAGCGATGGGGCTTCTGAAGGGACATTACGTTAGAAGTGGCCTTCCGTAACGTTCAGTCGTACTACCCCCGACCGCGCGGCACCCTCGTGGGCATCGTGGGCCCCACCAGCTGCTGACTCCAGCTCACCGCAAGCCTGCGCCGCGCAGCAGCCAGCCAACCTTGGGGAGCCCAAGTGCTATTTTTACGGGCAGAACTAACACCCCAGGCAGCGCTGGCCGGCGCGGAGCACGACCTGCAACGGTTGTGGAAAGAAGGGACACTTTGTTTCTGTTTGCCAGGCCCGGTCAGTCACCGCTGTTTCCAGGCCCGGCGTTCCTGCACCCCCAACGTGCGACTCAGGGGTGCCGCCATTTTCCTCCTTACAGGCCACGTGCGGCCCGTGGGCACCGCCATCTTTGATACCGCAAGCCACGTGCTGCCCGTGGGCACCGCCATCTTTGATACCGCAAGCCACGTGCGGCCTGTGGGCGCTGCCATCTTTGATGCCGCCCGCCATGTGCGCCCCGTGGGTGCCGCCATCTTCAGCGCCATTTTGGACGGCGCCTCAGGACCCCTGCTCGTCTGGCCGCTCATTGCCTGCCGCTACCTCCGCCACTGCTGACCAGCCCAGGACCTCCCAGCATCTGCTGCAGCTCGCCTCGATCACTCTGGACCAGTCCCGGCCCCGCAACCTCGCAACCGCAATGATGACGGTGAAGATCGATGGGCACGAGACGTCCTGCCTTTTTGACTCCGGGAGCACAGAGAGCTTCATCCACCCCACGACAGTAAGGCGCTGCTCCCTCGCGGTACACCCCGTCACCCAGAAGATGTCCCTGGCCTCCGGATCCCATTCTGTGGAAATCCGGGGGTGCTGCATTGCGACCCTCACCGTCCAAAATGTAGAGTTTAGCAACTTCCGGCTCTACGCCTCCCACACCTCTGCGCTGCCCTGTTACTCGGCCTGGACTTCCAGTGCCACCTCCAAAGCTTAACCTTAAAATTCGGCAGACCCCTACCCCCTCTCACCGTATGCGGCCTCACGACCCTTAAGGTCAATCCACCTTCCTTGTTTGCGAACCTCACCCCGGATTGCAAACCCATCGCCACCAGGAGCAGACGATACAGTGCCCAGGACAGGACCTTCATCAGGTCGGAGGTCCAACGGCTTCTGCGGGAAGGGGTCATTGAGACCAGCAACAGCCCCTGGAGAGCTCAAGTGGTGATAGTGAAGACTGGGGAGAAGCACAGGATGGTCATTGACGACAGTCAGACCATCAATCGGTACACGCAGCTCGACGCGTACCCCCTCCCACGCATATCTGACATGGTCAATCAGATTGCACAGTACCGGGTCTTTTCCAAAGTGGACCTGAAGTCCGCCTACCACCAGCTCCCCATCCGCCCGGAGGACCGCCAATACGCTGCGTTCGAAGCAGATGGCCGCCTCTATCACTTCCTTAGGGTTCCCTTCGGCATCACTAATGAGGTCTCGGTCTTCCAACGTGAGATGGACCGAATGGTTGACCGGTACGGACTGCGGGCCACCTTCCCGTACCTAGATAATGTCTCCATCTGCGGCCACGATCAGCAGGACCACGACGCTAACCTCCAAAAATTCTTCCAGACCGCCAAACTCCTTAACCTCACGTCCAGTAAGGAGAAATGTGTGTTCCGCACCAATCGCTTAGCCATCCTTGGCTATATCGTGGAAAATGGAGTCCTAGGGCCTGACCCCGACCGCATGCGCCCCCTCATGGAACTCCCCCTCCCCCTCTGCCCCAAGACCCTGAAACGATGCCTGGGGTTTTTCTCCTACTATGCACAGTGGGTCCCTAATTATGCGGACAAGGGCCACCCACTCATTCAGTCCACAGTTTTTCCCCTGGAGGCTGAGTCCCGCCAGGCCTTCAACCACATCAAGGAAGACATCGCCAAGGCCACGATGCACGCGGTCGACGAGTCTCTCCCCTTTCAGGTCGAGAGCGATGCATCGGACGTAGCTCTGGCCGCCACCCGTGGCCTTCTTCTCCCGCACCCTCCATGCCTCCGAAATTCGGCACTCCTCTGTCGAAAAGGAGGCCCATACCATTGTGGAAGCTGTGCGACATTGGAGGCATTACCTGGTCGGCAGGAGATTCACTCTCCACACTGACCAATGGTCGGTTGCCTTCATGGTCGATAACGCACAGCGGGGCAAGATCAAAAACGACAAGATCGTGAGGTGGAGGATCGAGCTCTCCACCTATAATTACGAGATTTTGTATCCCCGGGGAAGTTCAACGAGCCCCCCGATGCCCTATCCCGCGGTACATGTGCCAGCGCACAAGTGGACCGACTCCGGGCTCTCCACTATGACCTCTGCCATCCGGGGGTCACCCGGTTCTTCCACTTCGTCAAGGCTCACAACGTTCCCCCACTCCATTGAGGAGGTCAGGACCGTCACCAGAGACTGCCAGGTCTGCGCAGAGTGCAAGCCGCACTTCTACCGGCCAGATCGAGCGCACCTGGTGAAGGCCTCCCGCCCCTTTGAGCGCCTCAGCATGGACTTCAAAGGGCCCCTCCCACGACCACAACACGTACTTTCTGAACGTGGTCGATGAGTACTCCCGGTTCCCTTTCGCCATCCCAGGCCCCGATTTGACTTCTGCCGCAGTCATTAAACCCTCCACAGCATCTTCACTCTGTTCGGTTTCCCCACCTACACCCACAGCGATCGGGGATCCTCCTTTATGAGCGATGAGCTGCGTCAGTTCCTGCTCAGCAAGGGCATTGCCTCAAGCAGGACAACCAGCTACAACCCCCGGGGAAACAGACAGGTGGAGAGGGCGAACAGGACAGTCTGGAAGGCCGTCCTGCTGGCCCTGCGGTCTAAAAATCTCCTGGTCTCCCGCTAGCAGGTGGTCCTCCCCGACGCGTTCCACTCCATCCGATCGCTCCTCTCCACCGCGATTAACGAGACCCCTCACAAACGTCTCTTTGCCTTCCCCAGAAAGTCCACCTCCGGTGTCTCGCTCACAACATGGCTGACAGTTCCTGGACCCGTCCTCCTTCGGAAGCATGTGCGGACCCATACGTCGGACCCTTTGGTTGAAAGAGTCCACCTCCTACACATGAACCCGCAGTACACCTGCATGGCACACCCCGACGGGCGCCAGGACACAGTCTCCCTCCAGGACCTGGCACGCGTTGGATCCCCACCCACAGCCCCTGACCTGACACCCCCCCCAGTTGCCTCATTCACCCCTGCGCCACTCACCCTCCCCCCAGCGACCCTCACCGCATCCCCCCCCCAGTAGGATCCGTCCTCCCGCTGGTTCCACTCAGGGGTGACGAAGACGAGGACAACACGCTCCCGGAGTCACAGGTGACCAAGTCGGCGCCCACATCACCACCAGGACTGAGGCGATCGCAGAGGAGGGTCAAGGCCCCCGATAGACTGAACTTGTAATTCTTTTTTCCACCACCCCCGCCGGACTCTTTTTTAACAGGGGGTGAATGTGGTAGTCACCACTAGCAGTATTATATGTATTCCGGTAAGACACATATACTAGAGGTACATGGGTAAATCCCTGTCTGCTGGCTCCGCCCAGTAGGCGGGGTATAAATGTGTGTGCTCGCCGGTGCTGCAGCCATTCTGGTTCCAGCTGCAGGAGGCACAACACCTTTGCTCAATAAAGCCTTGATTATTCCACTACTCTCGTCTTTGTGGTAATTGATAGTGCATCACAATTACCCTCCACCATCGCAGAGACTATCTCTTCAGTTGGGCTCTTTAGTGATGAGGCTTCTGGGACACTTGCTGGTGAGCACCACACACCACACAGCCGTCCCGGTACAGCAGGTAGAGTAGGAGTAGCCGAGGGGCCGCACGGTCGGAGGGCAGCCCGGCCCCAGCAACCAGCTGCCACCCAGACTGGTCCCGGGTTCTTGGAATTTCCACTCCCACCCATAGACCCGATGCAGTCAGAGCCTCAGGGATGAGAGAAGGGGATGACGGCCGGCTTCCAGCACCTGCAGACCCAGGTGGAGGCGTGCATCCGCATGCGGGAGCAGGGAGTGGTGCCGGTCATGCTTGCCATCCAGGCCGAAACCGCACAGGCGGCATCCGCGGTGGAGGGAATGAGGGCAAAGGTGTCGGACATGGGTCAGGTTATGCAAGGGCTGGGGCTATCTGTGCAGGCGGGGGCCATGGCCCAGGACAGGGCTGCCCAGTCACTGGATGCCATGAGCCAGATCCAGCTGCAGATTTCAGCAGCGCTCCTCAGTGTGGCCCAGTCTCAGCAGGTCATCACTGAAAGTACCCACGCCATTGCCCAGGTGCTGGGCAGTGTTGCACAGACCCAGAGGGAGATGGCACAGTCCCAGGGGGAGATGGCGCAGTCCCAGAGGGAAGTGGCACTGTCCCAGAGGGAGATGGCGCAGTCCCAGAGGGAAGTGGCACTGTCCCAGAGGGAAGTGGCACAGTCCCAGAGGAAGTGGCACAGTCCCAGAGGGAAGTGGCACAGTCCCAGAGGACGTGGCACAGTCCCAGAGGGAAGTGGCACAGTCCCAGAGGGAAGTGGCACAGTCCCAGAGGAAGTGGCACAGTCCCAGAGGGAAGTGGCACAGTCCCAGAGGAAGTGGCACAGTCCCAGAGGAAGTGGCACAGTCCCAGAGGGAGATGGCGCAGTCCCAGAGGGAGATGGCGCAGTCCCAGAGGGAAGTGGCACTGTCCCAGAGGGAAGTGGCACAGTCCCAGAGGGAAGTGGCACAGTCCCAGAGGGAAGTGGCACAGTCCCAGAGGGAGGTGTCACAAACCCAGTCAGGGATGGCCCACTCCCTGAGCTCCATGGCCGCTAACATACAGACGCTGGTCGATACCAGAGCGGGCCTCCCGGACTGGCAGCGCCAGGTGTCGGGGGTGCCTCAGGGGATGTCTCCGCTCGCATCCCCGTCCCATGGAGAAACACGGGGGCCGTTGGGCACCCCGAGGGAGGAGGAGGTGCTGGGGCCCGTGCCGGTGATTCCTGAAGGGGAGGCCCTGGAACACCGCAGCACCTCGGACTCCCCCCTTCCATCCCTGGTGCATCTGGTGGGATGCGGGGAGAACAGGGTGGCACCACGTCAGCCGGGACGCCCGAGGAGCAGCCTGGCCCATTCAGGCCGGTCAGTCCCAGGAAACGTGCACCAACAGTGGCCCTAGTCACAGGGCAGGGATCACAGCAGTCCACCTCCACTTCTGCTGAACTGGGACGGGAAGTGAGTGCCACTGTGGGTGAGGGACGATGGAACGAAGAGCACCGGTGGGTGTGACGTGCGCCCCCCGCCCACCCCCCCGACGTCCACACCACCCCGCCCCCAGGAAACGACATGGCCATGTGATGGAGTGTCCAGCCCGCATACAGGGACCACCCAGGTGGAGGGTCTAACTGTGGGTATGAATCAGACATTGTCTAACGATGTGGAGCTCAGAGATCATCGCAGAGCGGGCTGTCATCATCCTCCATGGCATGGACCAGACCCGCTTTTACTGGCAACCCTGTGACCCCAGCTCGTACCGCAGGTGGATGTGTAATGGAGGGGTGGTGTGCATGCGGGTGATGAGGTGGTGTGGGAGGTAAAGTTGGTCGGTGGTGGGAGAGGTGAGTACTGTGGTGTCCGTGCCCCTGCTCAGTAAAACCCCCCCCCACCTAGTTGGTGAAACGTGCGGCGATTAAATCGTCCCGTGCTCGCTGGCCCTGCCGGTGGCATTGTCCCATGTCCCGTACATTGTCCCTCTCCCCCTCCTCCTCCTCATCTGAAGAGACGTGCCCTTCCTCGTGATCCTCCTCCTCCTCCTCCAGCACATCGCCCCTCTGCTGGTCTATATTGTGGAGGACGCAGCAGACCACAACGATGCGGCCGACCCTCCTTGAGTCGTACTGGAGGGCCCCTCAAGAGCGGTCCAGACAACAGAAGCGCATTTTCAGGACCCCAAAGCACCTCTCAACCACACCCCTGGTCGCACAATGGGCCTCATTGTAGCAGGTCTCTGCTTCGGTCTGTGGCCTCCGTATAGGCGTCATCAGCCACGACCGCACTGGTTAACCCCTGTCGACCAGCAACGAGCCCCGCAGCTGGGGGAGGTGTCTCTCGAACATGCCGGGGATGAATGACTGTGCCAGAATGAATGAGTCATGTATACTGTGGTGGTATGTATTTGGGGTAGTACGGTACCTGTGAAGCCGAGGGGCTACTGGCTGACAGGTCCCGGGTCCTGGTTGGATCTGCAGCCTGCTGGCTCCGCCCAGAAGGCGGAGTATAAGAGCTCGAGTTCTCCCAACAGCCGCATTCTGTAACTGAGCTGCTGGGGAACAAATCTTGCTTAATAAAGCCTCGATTGACTTCATCACTTCTCGACTTGAGTGAGTGATTGTTGCGCTACAATTTATTCCACTCCTCAGTGGAAAAGGAAGCCCAAGCCATAGTGGAAGCTGTGCGACATTGGAGGCATTACCTGGCCGGCAGGAGATTCACTCTCCTCACTGACCAACGGTTGGTAGCCTTTATGTTCGATAATGCACAGCGGGGCAAAATTAAGAATGACAAGATCTTGAGGTGGAGGATTCAGCTCTCCACCTATAACTATGAGATCTTGTATCATCCCGGAAAACTGAACGAGCCGTCCGATGCCCTATCCCGCGGCACATGTGCCAACGCACAAGTAGACCTCCACGAGGACCTCTGCCACCCGGGGGTCACTCGATTCTACCATTTTGTGAAGTCCCGCAACCTCCCCTACTCTGTTGAGGAGGTCCGTACAGCCACCAGGAACTGCCAAATCTGCGCAGAGTGCAAACCGCACTTTTTCAGGCCAGATAGAGCACACCTGATAAAGGCTTCCTGTCCCTTTGAACGCCTCAGTTTGGATTTCAAAGGCCCCCTCCCCTCCACCGACTGCAACACATACTTCCTGAACGTGGTGGACGAGTACTCCCGTTTCCCCTTCGCCATCCCCTGCCCCAACATGACAGCGGCCACAGTCATTAAAGCCCTCGGCACCATCTTTACACTGTTCGGTTTACCCGCGAACATCCATTGCGACAGGGGGTCCTCCTTCATGAGCGACGAGCTGCGTCAGTTCCTGCTCAGCAAGGGCATTGCCTCGAGCAGGACGACCAGCTACAACCCCCCGGGGAACGGTCAGGTAGAGAGGGAGAATGGTACGGTCTGGAAGACCGTCCTACTGGCCCTACGGTCCAGAAATCTCCCAGTTTCCCGGTGGCAGGAAGTCCTCCCGGATGCCCTCCACTCCATCCGGTCGCTGCTGTGTACCAACACTAACCAAATGCCTCACGAGCGCCTCCTTGTCTTCCTAGGAAATCCTCCTCCGGAACGTCGCCAGGATCAGACGTTTATCCGGTTTGAAGTCCAGCGCCTGCTGAAGGAAGGCATAATCCAGGCCAGCAATAGTCCCTGGAGAGCCCAGGTGGTAGTTGTGAAGACCGGGGAGAAACAGAGGATGGTCGTAGACTATAGTCAGACCATCAATAGGTACACGCAGCTCGATGCGTACCCTCTCCCCCTCATATCCGACATGGTCAATCGGATTGCACAGTACAAGGTCTTTTCCACCGTGGACCTCAAGTCCGCGTACCACCAGCCCGGACATTGGAGGCATTGACTTCATCACTTCTCGACTTTGAGTGAGTGATTGTTGCGCTACACACACTGCCCGGGTAACGGGTGCAGATCTTCATCTGGTGGTCACAGGCCACCTGAATGTTCATGGAGGGGTACCCCTTCCTGTTCATGAACATCGGCCTGTTATCCGCTGGAGGCCACAGGGTGACGTGCACCACATCAATGACCCCCTGTATCATGGGTATCCTGGCGACGGCAGCGAAGCCAGCTGCCTGGCATCTTGGTGGGCGTGGTTCACAGGGAACACAATGTATCTCTGTAGCTCTCTCTCTCTGCCTCTCTTCCTGTCTCTGTCACTCTCCCTCAGTCGCTCTCTCTCTCTCCCTTTCTCTATGTAGCTCTCTCTCCCCCATATCTCCCTTTCTCTGCCTCTCTCTTTTTTCCTCTCTCTCTCTCTGCCTCTCTCTCTTTCCACTCTCCCTCTCTCTCTCTCTGTCCCTCTCCCTCTGGAGCTTTAAGCAATCATTTTTTAAGACTAGAAAGCCTCTCAGGCTTCCTTCTGCTCTGGCCCTGAACCCACGGTGTTCTCCAAATATCTCCTGCCTCCCCTCCCGCCTTAATTCTCTCAACTCATTTTGTCCACACTACATACAATCTGTTCTCTTCACCCTATTCTCAGGGCTTGGTGCCCATTTTATATCAGTTGGTTATTTGCACTGTCCTCTCGATGAAAAGACTACAAGACAAAGAGATGTATGATCAAAGAGTTGTATTATCCAGGTCAACACTTCAGTGCAGTACTGAGGGAGCACTGCGCTATTGGATGAGACATTCAGAGAAGGCCCCATCTGAACTCTCGTGTGGATATAAAAGAACCCAAGACAATTTTGATGAAAAACCATGGGAGTTCTCCTTGTGTCCTGGCCAATATTTATCCTATAATCAACACCATAAGGTCAAGGCAATTGAAAACAGACAAAGCTTTTGAAGAATACAAGGAAAGTAGGAACAAACTCAAATGGGGAGTGAGGAGGGCTAAAAGAGGCCATGAAATGTCATTGGCAAGCAGGGTCGAGGAAAATCCAAAAGCCTTTTTGTGGTGAACGTATTGCTGCTACAATTCACCACTGTATTGTATTATGTTGATACCCTTGTGGGCTCCGCCTATGGCTCCGCCCCCTTGGGGGTGGTATATAGATCTGCAGCCTGTCGGCGGCACTCAGTGCAGAGCAGTCACAGGCAGGCACACATCTAGCTTATTAAAACCACTGTTCACTTCCACTAATCGTCTCGTGTGAATTGATGGTCGCGTCACTTTTATACATATATAAGGAGCAAGAGGGTAGCTATGGAAAGAGTAGGCCCACTCAAGGACAAAGGAGGGAAGTTATGCGTGGAGTCAGAGGAAGTGGGTGAGATCCTTAATGAGTACTTTGCATCGGTATTCACCAAGGAGAGGGGCATGACAGATGTTGAGGTTAAGAATGGGTGGGTGAATACTCTAGGTCATGTCAGCACAATGAAGGGAGAAGTGTTGGAAATCTTAAAATATATTAAGATAGACAAGTCCCCTGGGCCGAATGGGATATATCCCAGGATACTATGGGAGGCAAGAGAGGAAATAGCTGGGATTAGCAGATATCTTCAGAATGGAGATCTGTACCTAGCGGTGTCCCACAGGGATCAGTGCCGGGACCACTGTTGTTTGTAATATATATAAATGATCTGGAGGAAAATGTAGATGGTCTGATTAGCAAGTTTGCAGATGACACTAAGATAGGTGGAGTTGCAGATAGTGGAGGGGACTGTCAAAGAATACAGCAGAATATAGATAGACTGGACAGTTGGGTAGAGAAATTGCAGATGGAGTTCAATCTGGACAAATGCGAGGTGACGCATTTTGGAAGATCAAATTCAGGTGTGAATTATACAGTAAATGGCAGAATTCTTAGGAGCATTAACATACAGAGGGATCTGGGCATTGAGGTCCATAGTTGCATGAAAGTGGCAATGCAAGTTCATAAGGTGGTCAAGAAGGCATACGGTATGCTTGCCTCTATCGGCCGGGGCTTTGGATACAAGAGTTGGCAGGTCATGTTGCAGTGTATCAAACTTTAGTTAGGCCACATTTGGAATATTGCATGCAGTTCCGGTTGGCACCCTACCAGAAGGACGTGTATGCTTTGGAGAGAGTGCCAAGAAGGTTTACCAGGATGTTGCATGGTCTGGAGGGTGTTAGCTATGAGGATAGGTTGAATAAACTTGGATTGTTTTCATTGGAAATATAGAGGCTGAGGGGAGATCTGATTGAGGTCTACAAAATTATGAGATATATAGACAGGGTGAATAGGCAGAAGCTTTTTCCCAAGGTGGAATTACAAGGGGACATAGGTTTAAGGTGACAGTGAGAGATGTGCAGGTAAAGGTTTTCACGTAGAGGTTGGTGGGTGCCTGAAATGCGTTGCCAGTATTCCATCAGTTTTTTTTAACCATCTTCAACTGCTCAATTAGATTACTCATGTGTCTTCAAAACCCTAGGGAATACAAGCCTAGTTGATGAAACCTTTCTTCATGGCTTAACGCCTTTAACTCCAGTACCACCCTGTTGAACCTGTGCTACACCCTCTCCAAGAGCTGCTCACTGTGCCATTAATGGCTGCTGCTGCTGGAGGTGACTGCTCACCGGGAAGCCATCAAATTTCAGCGTGACGGCTCTCATGGCCAAGCAACCTGTCAACGTTCGCTTCTTCAGACTTCTACACAAAGAATGGTTCCTTGGCCAGTATGCAGGATAGCTAGCAAAAGCTGAGAAACTGCAGAGCAGCATATGTGACAGTTAACAAGGCTGAATGAGAGAGTAAAAGAAGCCAGGAATATATTCATGGACTGCAGATCATTAATTTTGTCATTTCAAAGTGCCCCAGAGTCTGAAGATTAAAGGACCATTTTGTATTTCAGTGATCTATCATTAGCTCCATTTGCTTTTATTTACTTCATTCTTGAGGTGTGGGCATCCTGGGAAGCCATCCCTAATTGCCCTTGTGGTGATGAGCTGCTTTCTTAAACCTCTGCAGTCCATGCAGTGGAGCTGCACCCACAAAAGGGAGTTCCAGGATTTTGGCCCAGAGACAGTGAAGGAATGACAATGTAGTTCCAAGTCCGAATGGTGTGTGGGTTGGAGGGGAACTTACTTGCAGGTGGTGGTGTTCCTATGCGTTTGCTGCCCTTGTTTTGTTGAGCTTCGTGAAGCCTTGCTTTTCTAATCAAATGAAAACTCAAATGGAAAGACAATTTGCAACAATGTGGTCAAGATTTGGAATGAGCCATCAACACCATTCCCCATCCCTCAAGCTCCCAAACGCAACCTAATCAACATGACAGTGTTGAATTTCCAGCATCAGGAATTCTACTTAGTTCCAGTTTGTCACTTGGAAATATATAAAAAACCCTGTTGTCTGCTGGAATCAATAATGCTCAGTGTAGTGATCTCTGTATATCAATACATGATCAATGTATGTAAAACTAGTACAGTCAATTCAACACTAGATGTCTCACTATCAGGTGATATAAAAAGGACTTTCCCGCTCTTTCTGATAGAGTGTGCTTCAGGAGAGTGAACAGACAAAACATAGAATAGCTAGAGAGAGAGGTTATAAGTTATTTCATTATTACATTGTATAGTTAGTTAATTATCTTTACTATATTTTATTTCTTTACTAGTTGAATATTAAGTAAAAAGGACTCACAAATATTATTTATATTACTCAATAAAATTAGTTTATCTTTATGAGAAGACTATTGTTCATTTCATCAACTCGGCTGGTTCAAAAGAGTAATGTACTATACTACACAAGGTAATATAACATGGTACCAGAGTGAATTTAGCTTATAAGAAAGACTAGTAAAGATTTAGAACAAAAAGAAGAAAAATTGGACTCACTATTCGACTGCAGAAGTCATTGCAACATCGTAATCTTCGACGAAAACAACTTTCGATGGACCAAGTTCAAGCACCCAGAAATCTAAAGAGCACTGGTAATCTTAATTTGAATTGGAAGTTGTTCAAACAACAGTTCCAGATCTATTTAGAAGCTAGCGATTTAAACACTGCACCAGATGCTAGAAGAATTGCTTTATTTCTGTCCCGAGCAGGACAGGAAACAATCAAAATCTTCAATTCCTCTAATTTTAATACTGGTGACGATAAATCGAAGTTTGATCAAGTTATAGCGAAGTTCAATGAACGTTGCAAGATGTAAACTAATGAAATTTCAGAAAGATTAAAATTTCACAAAAGAGTTAAAAAAATTGGTGAACCTGTGAATAACTTCATCACAGATCTCAAACTCTTAGCTAAAATGTGTAACTATGCAGATCTCCATGATTCGCTTGTGAGAGACCAAATTGTTTATGGCATACTTGGTGATACTGTCAGAGAAGCTTTAATTCGACAAATTGATTTAACGTTGCAAATCGCGATAGATAAATGCACCCCCGTGGAACAGACCAAAAGTCAGTATTTAGCATTTTATTCCAAAGGAAAAAGCACAAATCTCTACCAGAGAAAATCAAAATGGTGTCGCAGGCAAGGCAGAACACTGTGAGGAATGGTAGCTATCCTTCGCACGCATTTTTGGGCTCTAGACATGCACACCACGCACAGAAATACGAGACGTCAACAAGGTAATATAACACTCAGCACAGAGTGAGAAAGTCAGAAAGTGAGGGGAGATGGACAGAGCCACAGAAAGGTAATAACGGAGGGTGACAGAGAGGGAGAGCAAGAGAGGGGAAAACAGTTAGAGAAATGGGTAGACGTTGAGAGACAAAGAGAGAAAGAAGGAAAAAAGAGGAGATAGAGAGCTACACAAATAGAGTGTGACAGAAGCACAATGATAGAAAGAGAGGAAAAACTGACAGAGAAATGGACAGACATTGAAAGAGATAGATGTAAAGAGAAAAAGAGACAGATAGGGAGTCTCAAAAATAGAGGGCGGGATTCTCGCCTACCCAGCGGGGCGGGTGGTCCTGGCGCCGGGAAGTGGCGTGAACCACTCTGGCATCGGGCCGCCCCGATGGTGCGGAATCCTCCGCACCTTCAGGGGCTAGGCCAGAGTGGTTTTCGCCGCACCGGCCGGCGCGGAAGGGGCTTGGCGCCATGACAACCAGCGCCGAAGGGCTTCCGCCAGCCGACGCAAGTTGGCGCATGCGCAGGAGCGCCAGCGTGTGCCGGCGTCATCCCAGCGCATGTGCAGGGGTGTTCATCTCCGCGTCGACCATGGCGGAGGTCCACAGCAGCCGACGCGGAGGAATAGAGTGCCCCCACGCCACAGGCCCGCCCGCGGATTGGTGGGCTCCGATTGCGGGCCAGGCCACCGTGGGGGCCCCCTCCGGGGCCAGATCCCCCCACACCCACCCCCCCCCCCCCACCCCCCGAGGACCCCGGAGGCCGCCTGCGGAGCCAGGTCCCGCCGGTAAATACCTGTTGTAATTTACGCCGGTGGGACCGGCCGTAAATGGGAGGCCGCTCGGCCCATCGTGGGCCAGAGAATCGCCGGGGTGCCGCTGCCAGCGGCCGCCGACTTGCGCGGTGTGATTCCCGCCCCCGCTAAATCCCTGGCGCCGGAGAATTCGGCAGCCGGCGGGGGCAGGATTCACGCCGCCTCCCCCCCCCCCCGGCGATTCTCCGACCCGGCGGGGGGTCGAAGAATCCCGCCCAGAGTGTGAGAGAAGCACAGTGATAGAAAGAAAGAGAGACAGATAAACAGAGAGAGTAACAGTCAGATAGAGGGTCAGTGATAAGACCATAAGACCATAAGACATAGGAGCAGAATTAGGCCACTTGGCCCATTGAGTCTGCTCCGCCATTCAACCATGACTAATACTTTACTTATCCCCATTCTCCTGCCTTCTCCCCATAACCCCTGATCCCCTTATTAATCAAAAACCTATCTATCTGTGTCTTAAATACACTCAATGATTTGGCCTCCGCAGCCTTCTGCGCCAAAGAGTTCCACAGATTCACCACCCTCTGGCTGAAGAAATTCCTCCTCTTCTCTGTTTTAAAGGATCGTCCCTTTAGTCAGAGATTGTGTCACCTGGTTCTAGTTTTTCCTGCAAGTGGATACATCCTCTCCACATCCATTCTACCCTTACCTTGCAGTATCCAACGAGTTTAGAAGGAGAATCCTTCTCAATTCCAACAAGTACAGACCTAGAGTTCTCAACCATTCCTCATACAAGCTCTTCATTCCAGGATTCATTCTTGTGAACCTCCTCTGGACCCTTATGTAGTGAGAGAGAGAGAGAGAGAGCGATACAGAAAGAAAGAAAGACAGAGAGAAAGAAGGACACAGATGTAATAGTATAACAGCACAGTAAGGGGCTGTTTAGCACAGGGCTAAATCACTGGCTTTGAAGGCAGGCCAGCAGCACGGTTCATTTCCCGTAACAGCCTCCCCGAACAGGAGCCGGAATGTGCCGACTAGGGGCTTTTCACAGTAACTTCATTTGAAGCCTACTTGTGACAATAAGCAAATTTAATTTCATTTTGGGGATTTTTGAGTATATATGTGTATAGATGGTCAAACCAGAATAAACTAGTTTCAATTGGACTTTAATGTTCCATGTGGCACCCTTTCTTTGCCTTTCAAAGATATCACAGTCTGGCAACAAAGTGAGATTCTGGGTTCCCCTAGCCAAACAAATTTGGTTGGAGAAACTTTTATAAACCAGGAGAGTAATCGTGACAATTCTTTTGCAGAGAAATAGTTTTAAAAATCTGCGAGAAAAGTCAATTTCTACGCATGGGTGAACTGACCTTCAAAGGCAGCTGCAGCAATACATATTATTGAGTCATCGAGAGAGTATAGCCCTGACCGAGGGTCTTTCGGTGTGTATGTGGAGGGGCAAGAGATGTTTTTCACTGCTAATAATATACTTCATGACCTTGATAATCAAGATGTTAATCAGCCTGAAGGGTATTGGAAAAGTGTGTTCTTTCTGACATAAGCAGGGCCAGAAGTGTATGAAACATTTAGGAATTGGCATATCCCTGCTCAGTCAAAAGACACCCTGCTGCTGGACATTTTGTGTAAGCACCACTGGAGAGTGCAGAAAGCTATTGGTTTAAAACCAGAAATCAGTTGCTCAATGAGGACATTGGAGATAAAGAACAAAGAAAATTACAACACAGGAACAGGCCCTTCGGCCCTCCATGGCACCGACCATGCTGCCCATCTGAACTAAAACCCCTTACCCTTCCAACGGCCATATCCCTATATTCCCATCCTATTCATGTATTTGTCAAGACGACCCTTAAAAATCACCATCGTATCTGCTTCCACGACCTCTCCTGGCATGAAATCCAGGTTTCCACCATCCTCTTTGTAAACTTGCCTCGTACATCTCCTGTAAACCTTGCCCTCGCACCTTAAACCTATGCCCCCTAGTAATTGACTCTTCCACCCTGGGATAAAGCTGACTATCCACTCTGTCGATGCCCCTCATAATCTTGTAGACTTCTATCCGGTTGCCCCTCAACCTCCATCGTTCCTGTTGTGTTGTGCTGATTCGGATAACACAGGCTGCTACTTGATGCAGTCTTAACTAAAGGATGCTCCAGACTCTGAAATGAGTTCAATGTGTTTGTTGAACTGTTAACACAGTTCTCAAATGAGTTCGACTCTCTGCTAATCTAACTGTAGTAACTCAGTCTAACTGTACCAGCTTGCTCTAAGCCATGTGCTGGGGTGTGATGCTGCTGATCAACCCTGTCTAACTCTCTAGATGTCTGTCTGTGGAAAGAGGCAGGGTGTGAGTGCCTCATCCCTTTTATAGTGTTTATGTCATGCTCCCTTGTGGTGATGCCATCTCTGAGTGTCCTGACTGCCCATTGGTTGTGTCCTATTCTGAGTGTTCATTGGTTGCATGTTTGCATATCATGACATCTCCACTTTTTTTTTAGATGTATATACATGTGAATGTATCTGTCTAATGTGACTGACTGAGGAACACAGAACAGAACAAACAAAATAAATGCTCATAAGTCCAGTCTCTGAGGCTTGCGTCTGATCCTCGTTGACCGCCGGAGAGGTGGTGGAGGGGATGACGGTGCCTTGACAGGCGAGTGGGAGGCACGACTGGTGGCCTCGTGGTTCAAGGTGTCTGGAAGTGGCAATTCGACGTGTGGAAATGGAGGGGAAAGTGGTTGTGGGCAAGCAACTTTTCACAGTGCCCTTCGATTCCTTCACACAATGGAGCCATCAGCCATACGTATGACACAGGATCTGGGTGCGGCCGGTCGAACAACGACAGCCGGAGCAGACCACCCACCATCCGGTATCTTGATCCTGACCGTGTCTGCCGGGGATAGCACGTCCAGATCGGTGGCATGTGCGTCATAGCCCTGCTTCTGGCTGTCGCGAAGCTGCTGCATCTTCTGCAGCACCGGGAGGTGATCAATGTTGGGCAGGTGTATGGCTGGAAGCGTAGTCCGCAGGTCCCTGTTCATCAGGAGTTGAGCTGGCAACATGCCAGTGGACAAGGGAGTTGCCCGGTACACAAGTCGTATGTCGGAAGTGGAGTCCGAGGCCTTGCGAATGAGCTGCTTAACGATGTGCACTCCTTTTTCGATTTTGCCATTGGACTGCGGATAGTGCGGACTGGAGGTGACATGCCTGAAATTGTAGCTCTAGGCAAACGTGGACCATTCTCAACTGTGGAAGCACGGGTGCCTTGCCGTGAGAATGTCTCCTTACACACATTGATGATGACGGTCCGTGAGGTGAGGTCTGGCAGCTTCAGCACCTCAGGATAGTTCGAAAAGTAATCGATGATTAAGATATAGTTGTGAACATTCGCGTGGAATAGATCAATGCCAACTTTGGACCATGGAGAGGTCTCTAGGTCAGGTGGTTGTAGCGTCTCCTTGCTCTGCGCTGGTTGGAACCTCTGACAGGTTTCGCAGTTCAGGACCATGTCCATGATGTCCTGGTTGATGCCGGGCCAGTAGGCAGCTTGCCAGGCCCTGCGTCTGCACTTTTCTACGCCCAGGTGTCCCTCATGAATCTGCTGCAGCACCATGCTCTGGAGACGCAGCGGGAAGACTATCCTGTCCAGCTTGAGCAGGATGCCATCGATCAGCGTCAGGTCTTCCTTGACATTGTAGGATTGAGGGCATTGCCCTTTCTGCCAGCCATTGCTGAGGTTGTGGATGACTCGCTGCAACAGGGGGTCTTCGGCCGTCTCTTCTCGGATGAGAACGATCTTCTCATCTGTTGCTGGGAGAGTGCTTGCACACATTGTACCTGCAATCCAATGTGCTGGATGATCTCCAGTGGTTCACTGGGTGAGTTGACGGAGCGGGACAATGCATTGGTAATGATGAGCTCCTTGCCAGGTGTGTACACCAAATTGAAATCTTATCATCGGAGTTTGAGCAGAATTCTCTGCAAACGAGGCGTCATGTCGTTCAGGTCCTTTTGGATGATGTGAGCCAGAGGCCTATGATCCGTCTCAACAGTAAATGTTGGCAAGCCGTAGACATGATCACGAAATTTGTGGATGCCGGTGAGAAGACCTAAACACTCCTTCTCAATCTGCGCACATCTGGGGCGTCATTCTCCGACCCCCCGCCGGGTCGGAGAATGGCCGTTGGCCGCCGTGAATCCCGCCCCCGCCGAAGTCTCCGAAGGGAGAAAAGTCGGCGGGGCGTTAATGGTGCCGCTGCCGCGGAGAATGTCACGGGTCTGCGCAAGGCAGCCGATTTTCGGCCTTGCGATATTCTCCCTCCCGGATGGGCCGAAGTCCCGTCGACGTGATGACCGTTCACGTCGACGTGAATCAAACCTCCTTTTCATCGGCGTGACCCGGTGCTCCAGGCTCACGCCGACCAGCGAGGAGGTGAGTGACGGCCTGGGGGGTTGGCTCTGGGCAGGAAATGGCGTGGCCGCAGACTGATTGCGTGAGGAGAGGTGTGTCTCGGCTTGTGTGTGTGTGTGTGCGGCGGGGGGGTTTAGAGTAGGCTGGGCTCCGGGGGAGTGCCGGGAGGGGGTCCGTGCTGGGGTGGAGGTTGGGGGTTGGGGGGGGGTCCGTGCTGGGGTGGAGGTTGGGGAGGGGGTCCGTGCCGGGGTGGAGGTTGGGGAGGGGGTCCGTGCCGGGGTGGAGGTTGGGGAGGGGGTCCGTGCCGGGGTGGAGGTTGGGGAGGGGGTCCGTGCCGGGGTGGAGGTTGGGGAGGGGGTCCGTGCTGGGGTGGAGGTTGGGGAGGGGGTCCGTGCTGGGGTGGAGGTTGGGGGTTGGGGGGGGTCCGTGCCGGGGTGGAGGTTGGGGGTTGGGGGGGTCCGTGCCGGGTTGGAGGTTGGGGAGGGGGTCCGTGCTGGGGTGGAGGTTGGGTGTTGGGGGGGGGGTCCGTGCCGGGGTGGAGGTTGGGGAGGGGGTCTGTGCCGGGGTGGAGGTTGGGGAGGGGGTCCGTGCTGGGGTGGAGGTTGGGGAGGGGGTCCGTGCTGGGGTGGAGGTTGGGGGTTGGGGGGGGTCCGTGCCGGGGTGGAGGTTGGGGGTTGGGGGGGTCCGTGCCGGGGTGGAGGTTGGGGAGGGGGTCCGTGCCGGGGTGGAGGTTGGGGGGGGGGTCCGTGCTGGGGTGGAGGTTGGGGAGGGGGTCCGTGCTGGGGTGGAGGTTGGGGGTTGGGGGGGGGTCCGTGCCGGGGTGGAGGTTGGGGAGGGGGTCCGTGCTGGGGTGGAGGTTGGGGGTTGGGGGGGGTCCGTGCCGGGGTGGAGGTTGGGGGTTGGGGGGGTCCGTGCCGGGGTGGAGGTTGGGGAGGGGGTCCGTGCCGGGGTGGAGGTTGGGGGGGGGGGTCCGTGCTGGGGTGGAGGTTGGGGAGGGGGTCCGTGCTGGGGTGGAGGTTGGGGGTTGGGGGGGGGTCCGTGCCGGGGTGGAGGTTGGGGAGGGGGTCCGTGCCGGGGTGGAGGTTGGGGGTTGGGGGGGGTCCGTGCTGGGGTGGAGGTTGGGGGCTGGGGGGGGGGTCCGTGCTGGGGTGGAGGTTGGGGAGGGGGTCCGTGCTGGGGTGGAGGTTGGGGGTTGGGGGGGGTCCGTGCCGGGGTGGAGGTTGGGGAGGGGGTCTGTGCCAGGGTGGAGGTTGGGGGTTGGGGGGGGGTCCGTGCCGGGGTGGAGGTTGGGGAGGGGGTCCGTGCCGGGGTGGAGGTTGGGGAGGGGGTCCGTGCCGGGGTGGATGTTGGGGGGGGGGGGTCCGTGCTGGGGTGGAGGTTGGGGAGGGGGTCCGTGCTGGGGTGGAGGTTGGGGGTTGGGGGGGGGTCCGTGCCGGGGTGGAGGTTGGGGAGGGGGTCTGTGCTGGGGTGGAGGTTGTGGAGGGGGTCCGTGCTGGGGTGGAGGTTGGGGGTTGGGGGGGGTCCATGCCGGGGTGGAGGTTGGGGAGGGGGTCTGTGCCGGGGTGGAGGTTGGGGGTTGGGGGGGGGTCCGTGCCGGGGTGGAGGTTGGGGAGGGGGTCCGTGCCGGGGTGGAGGTTGGGGAGGGGGTCCGTGCCGGGGTGGAGGTTGGGGAGGGGTCCGTGCCGGTGTGGAGGTTGGGGGGGGGTCCGTGCTGGGATGGAGGTTGGGGAGGGGGTCCGTGCTGGGGTGGAGGTTGGGGGCTGGGGGGGGTCCGTGCTGGGGTGGAGGTTGGGGAGGGGGTCCATGCTGGGGTGGAGGTTGGGGGTTGGAGGGGGTCCGTGCCGAGGAGGGTGATGGGAGGGCAAATGAGTTGGTCCACCTGGCCAGGTGCCTGCCTCCAACAGTTGGACCCATGCGGTCCATGCCACCTGGCTGGGGGGAGGAGGGGATATGGGCAATGATGACATGTCGTCGTTCCCCTCCCCCCTACCAGGCCGTCATGTTTTCAGGCCATCCAGCGATGTTGGCCGCCGTGGTGGCAGCCGCTCATGTCTATGTTGCCCTGGATGAGGAGGAGGAGGAGGAGGAGGAGGAGCGTGCCAGAGAGGCGGCGTAGGCTGCCGCAGAGGGTCAGGCAGCAGCCGCCCAGGCTGGAGGGACACCTGACCGACAGGACGAGGAGGGGGAGGAGGACGTCGCGGCCCCACGGCAACGGAGGCACCCGAGGGCGCCCCGTGTGTACCGGCCCCGGCAGTCATACCAGGACCTCACGGACCGGGAATGCAGGAGGAGACTCCGGATGAGCCGGGAAACCGTGGCACACATCTGCCACCTGCTGGCACACCTGTCACCGCGTGGCACTGGCGGGGGACACCCTCTCCCCGTGTCCGTCAAGATTACGGTGGCCCTGAACTTTTATGCAACGGGGTCATTCCAGGCACCGAGTGGGGACCTGTCCGGCATATCGCAGACATCGGTGCACCGGTGCATCCGGGCAGTGACAGATGCCCTTTATGCCATGGCGCACCGCTACATCCGCTTCCCCGTGGACCGGGCCAGCCAAGATGCCCGGGCCGTGGGCTTCTCTGCCGTTGCCGGGTTCCCCATGGTCCAGGGCGCGATCGATGGGATGCACGTCGCCGTGCGGCCACCTGCAGATAACAGGGCCGTGTTCACTAATAGGAAGGGGACCTATTCGATGAACGTACAGGTGGTCTGCGACCACCGCATGATGATCCTGCACGTCTGCGCCCGTCACCCAGGCAGTGTACACGACTCATTCGTGTTGTCGCGGTCATCCATCTCCGGCATGTACGAGGGACGCCATCCCCGGCTGAGGGGCTGGTTGCTGGGCGACAGGGGCTACCCATTGCGATCGTGGCTGATGACGCCTATACGGAGGCCACGCAATGAGGCGGAGAACCGCTACAATGATGCCCATGTAGCGACAAGGGGAGTGATCGAGAGGTGCTTTGGCGTGCTGAAGATGCGTTTCAGGTGCCTGGACCTCTCCAGTATCGGTCAGATAGGGTCGGCCGCATCATTGTGGTGTGCTGCGTCCTGCACAACATAGCCCAGCAGAGGGGCGATGTGCCGCAGGCAGAGGAGGGCGGAGTGGAGGAGCAGCAGGAAGAGGCACAGTCCTCCCCAGATGAGGGGGATGGGGGCAATGGTCAGGGCAGACGGGGTAGACACAGGCGGGTGGCTGTCCACCGTTACCGGCTGGCCCAGCGAGCACGGGACAGACTGATAGCCGCCCGCTTCACTGACTAGATGGGCGTGGGAATCGGGTAGTATGGCCACAGACCGCACACCATGGCAACAGCCGACCACCCACACCCCCCACCCATCCACCCACCCAGCACCCGCACCCCCCTTCCCAACCCCACACACCTCAACCGCATGCACACCCCCCCCCCCCAATTGCCGATCCACCAGCGGCACAACGGGCCGGGCTCACCCAGTTGCGGGTGGGCGCGTGTCTATCGCAGGCCATGGAGGATGATGACAACCCGCCCTGCGATGAGCTCCTGGCTCTACATCATTGGACTATGTCTGACCCATGGCCACAGTACCACCATCCATCCGGACCATCCCTGCATGCGGCTGTGACACTGCAGCGCACGGTCCCGTCCTCTGCCCGGGGGATGTTGATGGCGGCCCAGGGGGAAGGGGGCAGACTCACCTGGGGCTGAGGTAAGACCACCCCTCACACACACACTTGCGCTCAACGTACATGACACGCCCGCACACTTTGGACAGAGCACAAAGGCAGCTTCGGTAGGTGTAACATTGACTTTAATAACCAAAGGAGTTCATGCACGTGCCCTAGCCCCTAAAACTCATCTGTGCCCTGCACCCGTGCCAACTTACTCAGTGTCTAATTGTTTGGCCTTACGGGCCCTTTGACTACGTCTACGTGGTTCCCCAGACGGTACAGCAGAACTGGAGGTGGACTCCTGTGATTCCTGCCCTCTGACACTGGATCCCTTTGGCGGCCGTTTCCTGGGGCGTCCTGGCCTAGATGGGCCAGGCTGCGGCCCGGGCGACTGGGATGGCGAGCTGCCAGCCTGTCCTGCCCGTTGCCCACTCGATGCACCTGGGACGGAAGGGGGGGAGTCCGAGGTGTCGCGGTGTACCGGGACCTCCCCTACAGAGGGAGCCGGGACGGACCACACCACCTCCTCCTCCCTCGGGGTGCCCGATGGCCCCCAGGCCTCTACATGGGTGGGGGATGCGAACGGACTGGCCATCCGACGCCCCCCCGACATCTGGCGCTGCCAGTCCTGGAGGCCCGTGCTGGTATCGACAGGGGTCTGCAGGTTTGCAGCCATGGAGCCCAGGGGGTTGTCAAACCCTGTCTGTGACAGTGCGACGCCGGCTCGCACATGGCCACTGGCGCCGATGCCCTCAGCGATGGCCTGCTGAGACTGGGCCATGGCCTGCTGAGACTGGGCCATGGCCTGCTGAGACTGGGCCATGGCCTGCAGAGACTGGGCCATGGCCTGCAGAGACTGGGCTATGGCCTGCTGAGACTGGGCCATGGCCTGCTGAGACTGGGCTATGGCGTTGAGCGCCTCTGCCATCTGGCGCTGGCACTGGCTCATGGCATCCTGTGAGAGGGCAGCCATTTCCTGGGCCACAGACGCCGCCTGAACGGAAGGCCCCAGGCCTCGCAAACCGTTCCCCATGTCTGACACCGTCGCACCCATTGCCTCCACCGCGGACGCCACCCGTGCGGTGTCAGCCTGGGTGGCACGCATGACCGGGACCACTCCCAGCTCCTGGACACGGGTGGACTCCTCCACCTGCGACCGCAGCCGCCGCAAGCCACCCTATTCGCTCGTCTCCGTGTCGGTGGTTGCATCGGATCTATGTGTGGGCGTGGTAACTGCAGGAACCCGGGATCCATCTGGGCGGCAGATGTTCGCTTGGCCTGGGCTGCCCTCCGACCGCCCGGTCCCTCTGCTGCTCCTACCTCCACCTGCTGTACCGGGACGGCTGTGTTGTGCGCACCAGTGAGTGTACCAGATGCCTCATCACTAAAGTGCCCAACCGTGGTGAGTGTTTCTGCGATGGTGGAGGGTGTTGGTGACAGCAGTGGCGTTGTGTCGTGCTCTTCGTCCCACTCTGAGTCCATGGCACTTTGGGGTGGGGGTTCGTCTCCACCCATCCACTCTGAGTCACTGTCCGGTATTTCGTCTTCCCGGGTAGGGGTGTCCTGGGTAGTGCTGTCCCGGGTAGTGCTGTCCCGGGTAGGGGTGTCCTGGGTAGTGCTGTCCCGGGTAGTGCTGTCCCGGGTAGGGGTGTCCTGGGTAGTGGTGTCCCGGGTAGGGGTGTCCTGGGTAGTGGTGTCCTGGGTAGTGGTGTCCTGGCTCGGATGTGACGGGGGCCTGTGGCTGCCCCCCTCATCGCTGGGTGGTCGCTCCCGCACGTGACGGGGGTGTCGTCTCCCTGTTGCTCCAGGTCTCTCCGTCTCCCGTGGTGTGCGAGGGGCATCCTGCGGGCGTCGCATGCTGGAGGGTCCGGGTCTCTCCGTCTCCCGTGGTCTCCGAGGGGCATCCTGCGGGCGTCGCATGCTGGAGGGTCTGGGTCTCTCCGTCTCCCGTGGTCTCCGAGGGGCATCCTGCGGGCGTCGCATGCTGGAGGGTCCGGGTCTCTCCGTCTCCCGTGGTCTCCGAGGGGCATCCTGCGGGCGTCGCATGCTGGAGGGTCCGGGTCTCTCCGTCTCCCGTGGTCTCCGAGGGGCATCCTGCGGGCGTCGCATGCTGGAGGGTGCGGGTCTCTCCGTCTCCTGTGGTCTCCGAGGGGCATCCTGCGGGCGGTGTGCGTCTGCGGGGATGGGTGCCTGGACGTTTGGTCCTGCGATACACAATGAAGCATGCATGGTTAGACATCAGGCAGTGATCAGGTGATACGGGGAGGGGGATATAGGGGAGGGGGGATATGGGGACGGGCTGTTGGTGGCTCACTTGCTCGTGGGCCCCCGACCTCTGCATCAGCAACCTCCCGGTCCTCAGGTCCGCCAGCCAGTTCCAGGGCCCTTTCCTCGTGTACGGTCAGTGGCTTCTCATCAGCGGGCCCTCCTCCAGTCCTCACATGCTCCCTATTGTTGTGTGCGCGCTTCTCCTGTGGGGGGGGGGGGGGGTGGTGGCAGTGGTAAAAGGCAACAGTGTTAGGCAGGTATATGAATGCACGCCATCGGTTGCGCGTGCATTGCAGAGGTTAAGGTTAGGGCTGGATTCACTTGGGGATATGGGGGATATGGGGGAGGGGGGATATGGGGGAGGGGGGATATGGGGGAGGGGGGATATGGGGGAGGGGGGATATGGGGGATATGGGGAGGGGGGATATGGGGGAGGGGGGATATGGGGGAGGGGGGATATGTGGGATATGGGGGAGGGGGGATATGGGGGAGGGGGGATATGGGGAGGGGGGATATGGGGAGGGGGAATATTGGGGAGGGGGGATATGGGGGAGGGGGGATATGGGGAGGGGGATAGGGGGGATATGGGGGAGGGGGGATATGGGGGAGGGGGGATATGGGGGAGGGGGGATATGGGGGATATGGGGGATATGGGGAGGGGGGATATGGGGGAGGGGGGATATGGGGAGGGGGGATATGGGGAGGGGCGGATATGGGGGAGGGGGGATATGGGGAGGGGGGGATATGGGGAGGGGGGATATGGGGGATATGGGGGATATGGGGGAGGGGGGATATGGGGGAGGGGGGATATGGGGGAGGGGGTATATGGGGAGGGGGGATATGGGGGAGGGGGATATGGGGGAGGGGGGATATGGGGGAGGGGGGATATGGGGGAGGGGGGATATGGGGGAAGGGGGGATATGGGGGAGGGGGGATATGGGGGATATGGGGGAGGGGGGATATGGGGGATATGGGGGAGGGGGGATATGGGGGAGGGGGATATGGGGGATATGGGGGAGGGGGGATATGGGGGAGGGGGGATATGGGGGAGGGGGAATATGGGGGAGGGGGGATATGGGGGAGGGGGATATGGGGGAGGGGGATAAGGGGGTGGGGGGATATGGGGGAGGGGGGATATGGGGGATATGGGGGAGGGGGGATATGGGGGAGGGGGGATATGGGGGAGGGGGGATATGAGGGAGGGGGTATATGGGGGATATGGGAGAGGGGGGATATGGGGGAGGGGGGATATGGGGAGGGGGGATATGGGGGAGGCTCTCCCTGCCTGCTCTGACGAGGTCGTTCATCTTCTTGTGGCACTGGGTGCCTGTCCGTGGTGTCAGGGCCACAGCGGTGACAGCCTCTGCCACTTCCCTCCACAGACGCCGGCTGTGGCGTGGGGCAACTCTGCGGCCGTGCCCGGGATACAGGGCGTCCCTCCTCTGCTCCACCGCGTCCAGGAGCGCCTCCACATCGCGTGACTCGAACCTCGGGGCTGAGCGGCGGCCAGCCATCCAGTCGGGTGTTGCGGTCGGGTGTTCCGGTCGGGTGGGGGGGAGCTGCGCGGCCTTATGAGCTGTCACGCCGTGCAGCGTGTATGACGCTGCACGGCGTGAACCACTGCGCAAGCGCGGATCCCGTTACGTCGCTGCCAGCCCATTTCGGGCCGGAGACTATCGTCCCATTTTTATGACGTGGCGCAAGTGGGATTTGCGCCGTTTTTTACGCCGATCGGCGGACTTTCCGCCAATAACGGAGAATTTCGCCCCTGGTCTCAGTGGGTGTCATTGCCCGTGACGCGTATGCTACTGGTACCCTGGATGACGTGTCGTCTCTTTGAAGAACACCGCCCCAATGCCATCCTGACTCGCATCTGTGGATATCTTGGTCTCTCGGTCTGGGTCAAAGAATGCAAGGACGGGTGCAGTGATGAGCTTGGCTTTCAGCTCCAGCCACTGTTCGGTGATCCGCCTTCCACTCAAAGGCGGTTGATTTTTTTCACCAGGTTGCGTAGGGCCGTGGTGTGTGTGGCCAAATTCAGGATGAACTTGCCATGGAAATTGACCATTCCCAGGAAGCGCAGTACTGCCTTCTTGTTCTCGGGCACTTTCATAGCCTCGATGGCTTTAATTTTGTCTGTGTCCGGGCGCTACACCAGATGTCGCGAAATTTGAGCGCCCAGGAACTTCAGCGTGGATGTCCCAAAACAGCACTTGGACCTGTTTAGCTTGAGGCCATGTTCATGTATGCGTCGGAATACTTTCTTGAGTCGCTACACATGTTTCTCTGGGGTTGTGGACCAGATTATGATATCGTCAATGTAGACACGAACCCCTTCTATTTCCTCCATCATCTGTTCCATGGTGCGATCGAAAATCTCTGATGCCGAGATGATGCCAAATGGCATCAGTTATAGCAGAACCTGCCAAAAGGCGTGTTGAAGGTGCAGAGCCTTCTGCTGGATTCTTTGAATTGAATTTGCCAGAATCCTTGCGATGCGTCGAGTTTCGTGAAGAAGCGTGCGTGTGCCATTTTGCTCGTTATTTCTTCCTTTTTGGGAATTGGGTAATGTTCCCACATAATGGTTTTGTTTAGATCCAATGCAGATGCGTAGGTCCCCCGAAGGCTTCTTTACGCACACCATCGAGCTGACCCAGTCGGTTGGTTCAGTAACCTTGGAGATGATGCCTTTTTGTTGTAGACTCGTGAGCTCCGTTTTCAGGCGCTCTCTCAGTGGAGCAGGGACACGTCGTGGTGCGTGGACCACTGGCTTGGCATCAGGCCGCAGTAGAATCTTGTACTGGTACGGCAGCGTGCCCATCCTGCTAAATCTGGGTACTGGGTTAGGATGTCATCGATGCTGGCCTGAAGATGCGAATGTGACGGCGTCGTGGTGTAGACCGTTTGAATGAGGTTCAGTTGCTTGCAGGCGTGCGCACCTAGCAGGGACACCCTGGCTGGTTTAACAATCTCGAAGCGTAAGCCTGCTTGTGTGTGTCGGCTGGACACCTGCAGATGGAAGGACCCCAGTGCCTTGATTGCGTTTCCATTGTAGTCCAGGAGTTTGCAGGCAGCTGGAAGGATTGTGGGGGGCTTCTTGATTCTCTTGAAGTCCACCTGCGAAATCAGGTTGGCGTAGGCACCTGTGTCCAGTTTGAACTGGATGGGGCAGTGGTTGACCTTCATCACTGCATGCCATTCGTCCTGGAATCCACGGCCAGGATTGATTGGACTCGCGATTTGTCCAGTGTGGCGTATTCGCACTTCGTAATAATCTGGATCATCATCTGGATCCATCGCACTGCCTGGATCAGAGTCATGCATTCGGTGTTGCACATTTCTGATGCGCCGCTGTCGGAATTGGGAGCGCTGGCTCCTGACTGGTGGTGCAGATCTGCACAGGGCTGTAAAGTGGTTTGGTTTCCCACAGTTTAAACAGCGTTTGCCTCTTGCAGGGCAGTTTTTTAAAAAATGGGCGGTGCCGCAGTTCGCACACGTCCTGACGTCGGCGTCAGGATGCTCAGTGTGTCGTTGCGCATGCGCGATGCGGTTCTCGGACGTCTGCACCTGCGCAGTGCGATATTTGGCCGTTTTGTGTTCCCAATCGTATTGCGCATGCGTTGAGCCCCGGGAAAAGCGTGCAAAATGACCGCTTTCGTCAATGTGGATGGCCTGAACACGCTCCACCTCGTGGGAGGCTTGTGTTTCACTTTCTGCCATTTTGTACTGTGAATTGCGATTTTTAGAGTGCTCATGCACAGTACACGTTTCAATCGCGACTGGCAGGGTCATGTGCTTGATTTTCAACAATTGCTCTCGCAGAGGATCAGAGTGGACTCCAAAAATGATTTGGTCTCTGATCATGGAGTCAGTGATATCACCAAAATTGCAGGATTGCACTAGCAGTCTAAGGTTAGCTAGATAGGAGGTGAAGGATTCGTCTTTACCTTGCATCCTCTGCTTGAAGATGTAGCGCTCGAAGATTTTGTTGGTGTCCACCTCGCAGTGGCTGTTGAATTTGTCCAGGATGGTTTGGTACTTCATTTTGTCTTGCCCTTTGGAAAAATGAAAGGAGTTGAAGATCTCTATCGCATGGTCACCCGCAGTGGTGAGTAGAAGAGCTATCGTCCGCGCATCGGTGGCGCCATTGAGGTCGGATGCTTCCACGTATAGTTGAAATTTCTGCTTGAATGATCGCCAGTTGGCACTAAGATTGCCGGTGGTCCTGAGCTGATGAGGAGCCTGAATCTTGTCCATTGTGCCTGTATGCAGTAGCTGGTTGTCACGGATCTTGCGGAATTGAACTAAATAGATTGAACAGTCACTCCTGGTACCATGTTGTGTTATGCTGCTTCGGATAACACAGGCAGCTACTTGATGCAGTCTTAACTAAAGATTGCTCCAGATTCTGAAATGAGTCCAACGTGTTTATTGCACTATTAACACAGTTCTCAAATGAGTTTGACTCTCTGCTAATCTAACTGTAGTAACTCAGTCTAACTGTACCAGCTTGCTCTAAGCCACGTGCTGGGGTGTGATGCTGCTGATCAACCCTGTCTAACTCTCTAGATGTCTGTCTGTGGAAATAGGCAGGGTGTGAGTGCCTCATCCCTTTTATAGTGTTTATGTCATGCCCCCTTGTGGTGATGCCATCTCTGAGTGTCCTGACTGCCCATTGGTTGTGTCCTATTCTGAATGTTCATTGGTTGCCTGATTGCATATCATGACAGTTCCAGTGAGAACAAACCAAGTTTTTCCAATCTCTCCTCATAGTTAATGTCCTCCATACCAGACAGCATCCTGGTAAATATTTTCTGTACCCTCTCCAAAGACTCCACATCCTCTGGTGGTGTGGCGACCAGAATTAAAGACTATATTCCAAATGCGGCCTAACTAAGGTTTTGTACAGTGTTGTTGGAGCTGCACTCATCCAGGCAAGTGGAGTGTATTCCATTACACTCTCGACTTGTGCCTTGTAGATGGTGGACAGACTTTGGGGGTCAGGAGGTGAGTTACTCGCTGTAAGATTCCTAGCCTTTGACCTGCCCTGGTAGCCACAGTATTAATATGGCTCGTCCAGTTCAGTTTCTAATCAATGATAACCCCCAGGATGTTCATTGTGGGGGATTCAGCGATGGTAATGCCATTGAATGTCAATGGGTGATGGTTAGATCCTCTCTTGTACAAGATGGTCATTGCCTGGCACTTGCGTGACACGAATGTAACTTGCCACTTGTCAGCACAAGCCTGGATATTGTTCAGGTCTTTCTGCATTTGGACACTTCATTATCTGAGGAGAATGGTGCTGAACACTGTGCAGTCATCCGCAAACATCCAACTTCTGACCTTATGATGGAAGGGAGATCATTGATGAAGCAACTGAAGATGGTTGGGCCTGGAGCACTACCCGAGGAACTACTGCAGTGATATCCTGGAGCTGAGATGATTGACTAACAACCACTGCAACCATAGTCCTTTGTGTCAAGTATGACCCCAACCAGCGTTGAGTTTTTCACTTGATTCCCATTGACTCCAGTTTAGCTAGGGCTCCTTGGTGCCATACTTGGTCAGATGCTGCCTTGATGTCAAGGGCAGTCATTCTCAGTGACCTGTGTATCTATGCACCCAGATCCCTCTGCCTGTCAATACTGTTAAGGGTTCTGCCATTTACTGTATATTCCCATCTCTTTTAGACCTTCCAAAATGCATTACCTCACATTTGTCCGGATTACACTCCATCTGCCATCTCTCCGTGACGAATGTGATATAAAATAGTTACTTTAAAGATATTAGTTACTGTAATGTAAATATAGGCCAGTCTAATTCATGTTAGTTCACAGACAAAGGATTTCAGAGAGCATGGCAAAGGAGGGGGGGATGGGGTGTTTAGAGTATGAGGAGAAAAGGATGCTGGGTAATAAGAGGCCAGGGGAAAAGATGAGAAGTGAGCCAATTAGGATGTATGGCCAGGTCAGGAGGGGTATAGGATGACCTATGGGAATCGTGTATGTGAAACTTGATGCCATTTGAATGTGGTGGTAGAGATTTCTTTGTTCTACAGAATCACTCGATTCTGGAGACCCAGGAGGCAGCTTGCGTTCTGGGTTTGTGTGAAACGAGTCAGACTTGCAAGTCAAATAAAAATAACTAATGCTATGCCTGCAAATCCATCTCAAGTTTTATTGAGGCCAGACTGACGGGTAAAGAATTTATTATTTCTCATCCACCCAAAACTCTAACCGATCTATATCCTGCTGTATCCTCTGACGGTTTTCATCCGCAATTCCACCTGTCTTTGTGTCATCCGTAAACTTATAATCAAACCAATTCAATTTTCCTCCAAATCATTTATATATATTACAAACAGCAAATCCCAGCACTGATCCCTGCGGAACACCACTCGTCACAGCCCTCCATTCAGAAATGCACCCTTCTACTGCTACCCTTTGTCTTTTATGACCTAGCCAGTTCTGTATCCAGCTTGCCAGCTCACCTCTGATCCCATGCATCTTCACCTTCTGTACCAGTCTGCCATGAGGCCATGTCAAAGGCCTTACTGAAGTCCATGTAGACAACAGTGGGTACCCCTTATCCCCCAAGAGCCCTCCAGTCAGTCATCCTGGGGTGTCCCTCGAAGATGCTGGGGATTCTTGAGTGTCCCAGAATGTAGCCGTTGTGCACACTCCCTGGGAAGCGTGCACACATGTGCATGACCTTCATGTGGTGGTCACACACAAGTTGGATGTTCAGGGAGTGAACCCCTTCTTGATGAAGTAGGGCACACCCTGACACCTGGTGCGCGCAAGGCCCCATGGCACGTGTACCCATGGGAATCCACTTGGGGACCGTGAAGTGCTAATTCCCTCTTAGCAATGGCCTTGAGCTGTGTGCCCAAAGGCCGCAATGGTTAGTGGGGCATGCATGGTCGGTGGGACAGAGAGGCAGTAGCCGGAGCTGCCTCTGTTATGGGTACAGATAATCCGGAGGCGGCATGGCAGACCCACAGGCGCTGGGGCACCACTCCCCAGCTCAGGGGCGATTCCCCCACCGATGGCGTCCACCCCTACATCTGAGGGTGTTCCCCTCAGCCCCGCCCCTGCCGAGCACTAGGCCAGAAACCCCAGTGCCCTCGAGCTGATTGCCCAACTTCACAGATGGCGACTCACTTCCTCGGATCTCCACAGCAGCTACTCCGCCAGCTTCAGGTTTTTAAAAAGGTGTACTAATCAGAGCCTGCATGACCACTTGCTGGGGTGGCAGTTGGAGGTGTTAGATAGGGGATTGTTCCCGCTATTGGTCTGGAGATTGGCTTTAATTGGTGATTATTGGTTTCTCGCCATGCCACGGCGGGATCCTGATTTCGCCAACAGGAGTGGGCCCGTTAGACCGCAAACCGATCGGCGCCTGGCATGGTTCCCGATTTTGTCCTCTCCCGCGATCTAACGGCCGCGTCGCGCTCAAGCAAGACTGCGACAAGGCCACTAGATCTCACTCACAGAGAAAGAGGTCCGATGTGGTCCACTGATGCAGATGCCTCACCAGTAGAGACTGGGTAAATAGCCTCCAATGCATTTCAGTCTGAATAATACAGCTACTGTGAAGGTGTCAAGAAAACTTAAATTAAACATTTTGCTGCCTTTGGCCTTATTTTGCACCAACAGAAAAGCAATGAATAATCATAGAATCATAGAATCATAGAATTTACAGTGCAGAAGGAGGCCATTCGGCCTTACAGGCATCAACCCCAATAAGTGTGTTTTGACAAAAGCTCGGCTGCCTACATTTTTACACAGCTACTACATCTCTTCAATCGGAGTTTGGAGTTTGTAGGTGTCATTTTGTGTGAATTGTAAATGAGCTGCATTTAAAATGCAGATTGAGAAGCTATTTCGTTTGATCGTCGGCAACGTAAGTAGCATTCTACAAGCTGCTTTGATCTTTTATGAGTATCTGTTGAAATTGTGGAGTCTAATGTGAAATAATAGATTCTCATCAATGATCATAGCTTGAGGAGATTGGTTTAATCTGTGCTCATTGTACTCAGAGTCAGCTCTTGCAGCTGTGAGTCTGCCCCTGGTGTATCTGGGATGTGCCACTGGCCCTGAACCAAGCTGATTATGGAGATTGCACGCAGTGAGATTTAATTTTCCTCTGTAAATAAATGCACTATTACAATCCCATCTGCTTCAAGACACTTTTATATGTGAGGCCGTTTAACAAGAGAACTAAATGATGATTAGTGGAAGCAGGGAAGATAAGAGGCAGAGAGGGATGAGAGGAAAAGTGGGGAGAGACTTGAGTAAAGAAATCAACAAGGCAAAGGAAGTTGTACCTGAATCTTTTAACACGGATGAAGGGCGAAAGAGCAAAGTGGACAGAAATTAAAAACTCAGAACAATGCCAAATAGTCAGCTTTATAATGCAGCTCTTACTTACGATGAAAGTCAAACTCCATCAAAGGCTGCATTTAAGTGGGAACTGTGGCTTTGATTTGAAGCGACTTCAATTAGGTTTGATGTTTTAGTTGTGGTGGGCTTCAGAATCCCCAATCAGAGCCTGATTTGTCACCAGAGTTAAGTGGAGTGATGCACCCTGGGGATGATAGTCTTGTTCCAAAATCCTTTGCCACTCACTTTACCCCCACACAGGCCTCATGTAGGTGCTACTTTGTGCACTTGGCGAAGCATTGGAATCATAGAATCATAGAATTTGCAGTGCAGAGGGAGGTCATTCGGCCCATCGAGCCTGCACCGGCTCTTGCAAAGAGCACCCTACTTAAGCCCACACCACCACTCTGTCCTCGTAACCCAGTAACCCCACCTAACCCAAAGGCAATTTAGCGTGGTCAATCCACCTAACCTGCACATCTTTGGACTGTGGGAGGAAACTGGAGCACCCGGAGGAAACCCACGCAGACACAGGGAGTATTTGCAAAATCCGCACAGACAGTGGCCCGAGCCGGGAATCGAACCTGGGACCCTGGAGCTGTGAAGCTACTGTGCTAACCACTGTGCTACCACTCCCACTTACAAGAATGGTATAAGTGTATCCAAAAGAAAGTTACCTTTACACTTCTACAATTTGTGTGTTTTGCTACCTGACACAAATTCAATTAGCCAGAAAGACCAACTCAGAAATAGCAGGACATATCAGATGAATGTGTGGTTGAAGAGATGGTGTGAGAGGGAAGGTTTCAGATTCCTAGGGCATTGGAACCGGTTCTGAGGGAAGGTGAGACCTGTACAAACTGGACGGATAACAACTGGGCAGAACCAGGACTGATGTCCTTGGGTGGGGTGGGAGGCTGAGTACTTGCTAGAGTGGTTGGGGAGGGTTTAAACTAATAGGGCAGGGGTATGGGAACCTATGTAAGGATTCAGAGCAGGGAGAAATCACGAACAAGAGAAAAACACAGCAAGTAAAATAAGAAAAGTGATAGGCAGAGAAATCAAGGACCTATATCAGATAGGGACATTCTACAAAATAGTAGGGACGGGGCAAGGAACGTTATTCCTAACACGTGGAGCATTCAAAATAAAATGGACGAATTAGTTGCACAAACAGATGTAAAGGGAAATGATATAGTTGGGATTTCAGAGACATGGCGCCAAGGTGACCAAGGATGGGAACTAAACATTGAGGGCTATTCAGTTTTTAGGAAGGACAGGTAGTAAGTAAAGGTGGTGGAGTTGCATTGTTGATTAAAGAAGGTATTGATACAATATTGAGGAAAGATATTGGACGGAATTCTCTGATAATAGGGCTATGTCCCCACGCCCGCGAGAAAACGGGCGGGAATCATTCTGGACTTACCTGGAGAAAGTCCAGAGTGATTCTTCGTTTTGCAGGGTGCTTGCAGGGCCCCGGAGTACTCCTTGCGGCTCCGGCTGCCGATACGGGGCCTTGCACTTCCGGCCGGAGGTTGGCGGCAGCCCCACGTGACATGGCTGACCCACACAGTGGACCGGTCCCGAGAATATAGGAGACCCCGAGATCGCGCGCGCCCACCAATCGGTGGCCCCCGATCGTGAGCCTGGCCGTCCTGGAGGCCCCCCCCATGACGGTTCCCCCCACCAGGGCAGGAACGCGGCCAGTTGCTGGCGGAGAATCGCCTCTTTCAATGGCCCCCGACCGCGCTGCGTTGCCCGCGTGCACGCGATTGGCGCCGATTCTCAGGGGAGAATCGCCGGAGTGGCGTCGTACCCGATCGTGGAGTTTGGAGAATCCCGGCCTAAACACAGATGATATGGAATCTGTTCGAGATAAGAAACAACAAGGGCAAAAAACATTTGTAGGGTTTGGATACAGACCACCAAACTGCAGTGGTGATGTTGGGACTAGCATTGGATAGGAAATCAGAGATGCATGCATGTGATAAAGGAACATCTGTGATTATGGGTAACTTTAATCTGAAGGATTCCTGACTCAATATGTAGATAGGCCGACTAGGGGGGAGGCCATATTAGACTTGGTGCTCGGCAATGAACCAGGCCAGGTGTCAGATGTCTCGGTGGGAGATAATTTTGGTGACAGTGACCACAACTCCTTGACCTTTACCATAGTCATGGAGAGGGATAGGAACAGACAGTATGGGAAGGTATTTAATTGGGGAAGGAAAATTATACTGCTATTAGACAGGAGCTGAGGAGCAGAAAGTGGGAACAATTGTGTGGTAGTCGGTATTAGGGGTATTACGGTACCCAGATTAATGCTGTAAGACCATTGGTATGGGAGGTACCTGAGACAGCAATATCATTGGTGAAGCCTGCCTGCTGGATCCGCCCAGTAAGGCGGATGTGTCTCCCTAGCAGCTGCATTCTGTACCTGCGCTGCTGGGGGTAACATCTAGTCCAAAAAAGCCTTCAATTGTCATCCAATCTCGCTTCTGGAGTTATTGATAGGGCATCAATTTATTGGACTAGATTTAAAAGGATGGAGCTCCGAATCAAGCCGGAGTGTCTGCAACTCAGCCCCCATGCGGCAAACTCAGTGGCAACCTTCAAACACTGGCTGGCGTGCTTCAAAGGGTACCTCAGGACGGCCACGACTGCACCTACGGAGGACCAGAAACTGCAAGTTCTCCACTCGCGGCTGAGCCCAGAGATCTACACGCTCATCGAGGATGCGGGCGATTTCGAGGCCGCAATGACCCTGCTGAAAGGACACTATATTCGCCCAGTAAACCAGGTCTACGCCCGACATCTGCTAGCGACGAGGTGACAAATCCCCAGGGAATCGCTGGAGGAATTCTACAGTGCGCTCCTGGTGTTAGGTAGGAACTGTGACTGCCTGCAGGTTTCAGCCAGCGACCACACAGAACTTTTGCTCCGGGACGCATTCGTTGCAGGTATGCTGTCCTCCCAAATCCGCCAGCGGCTGCTAGAAAAGGAGACACTAGGCCTCAAGGAGGCACGGGCCCTTGCTAGCTCCCTGGATTTGGCCTCCCAAAACACCCGCGCGAACGTCCCTGACTGCGCGGCAGCCCGTTGGGCAGCATGGAACCCCCCAGCGGCCGACTCCGATGCATCCCCTCACAAGCCTGTGCTGCGCGACTACCAGGCAACCCCGGGGTGCCCTGCTGCTATTTTTGCGGGCAAGCCAAGCACCCCCGGCAGCGCTGCCCAGCCCGCTCTTCCACCTGCAAAGGGTGCGGCAAAAAGGGCCATTTCTTGGCAGTATGCCAGGCCCGGACGGTCGCCGCGGTCTCCGGGGGCGAACCGAGACTGCCACCCCAACTCTCTCCACGGGTCACGTGCGTCCAGCGGGCGCCACCATCTTCCTGTTCCAGAGCCACGTGCGGGTCCCGGGCACCGCCATCTTGTTCCCCGGGGACCACGTGCAACGGATGGGCACCGCCATCTTGCACACCCCCAGCCTTGTGCGACCAGTGGGTGCCGCCATCTTGGCTGGAGTCTCAGGACCCTGGTTCGGATGACCACACACCACCCGAGGAAAACCTCCAACTTCTGCCACGACTTGCCTCGGTGACCCTGGATCAGTCTCGGCCCCGAAAGCTCTCGACTGCGACGACGACCGTGCTCATCAATGGGCACAAAACATTCTGCCTGATCGACTCCGGGAGCACAGAGAGCTTCATACACCCCAACACGGTAAGGCGCTGTTCTCTTCCCATCCACCCAGTTAATCAAAAAATCTCCCTGGCCTCTGGGTCTCACTCTGTAGAGATCAAGGGGTTCTGCGTAGTGATCCTCACGGTCCAGGGAAGGGAGTTAAAAAATTTCCGCCTCTACGTTCTCCCTCACATCTGCGCTGCCACGCTCCTAGGGTTAGACTTCCAATGTAACCTCCAGAGTTTAACTTTTAAATTCGGCGGCCCTATACCCCCCTCACTGTCTGCAGCCTCGCGACCCTCAAGGTCGATCTGCCTTCCATTTTTGCGAACCTCACCCCGGATTGCAAACCCGTCGCCACCCGGAGCAGACGGTACAGTGCCCAGGACCGGACCTTCATTAGGTCGGAAGTCCAGCGGTTACTGAAGGAAGGTATTATTGTGGCTAGCAACAGTCCCTGGAGAGCTCAAGTAGTGGTTGTAAAGATCGGGGAGAAGCATAGGATGGTTATCGATTATAGTCAGACTATCAACAGGTATACGCAGCTTGACACGTACCCTCTCCCCCGCATATCTGATCGGGTCAATCAGATTGCACAATACAAGGTCTTTTCCACGGTGGATCTAAAATCCGCCAACCACCAGCTCCCCATCCGCCCTAGCGACCGCAAATACACTGCATTCGAAGCAGATGGGCGGCTCTACCACTTCCTAAGGGTTCCCTTCGGTGTCACATATGGAGTCTCGGTCTTCCAACGGGAGATGGACTGAATGGTTGACCGGTACGGTTTGCGGGCCATGTTTCCGTACCTCGATAACGTTACCACCTGTGGCCACGACCTGCAGGACCATGACACCAACCTCCGAAAATTCCTCCATACCCCAAAAATCCTTAATCTAACCTACAACAAGGATAAATGCGTGTTCAGCACCGACCGTCTAGCCATCCTCGGCTACGTAGTGCATGATGGGGTTATAGGCCCAGATCCCGAACGCATGCGCCCCCTCATGGAGTTTCCCCTCCCCCACTGCTCCAAGGCCATGAAACGCTGCCTGGGATTTTTTACATATTATGCCCAGTGGGTCCCCAACTATGCAGACAAGGCCCACCCACTAATTCAATCCACGTTTTTTCCCCTGTTGGCAGAGGCCCACCAGCCATTCAGCCGCATCAAAGTGGACATCGCAAAGGCCACGATGCACACAATCGATGAATCCCTTCACTTCCAAGTCGAGAGCGCCGCGTCCGACGTAGCTCTGGCGGCCACCCTCAACCAAGCAGGCAGACCCGTGGCCTTTTTCTCACGCACCCTCCACGCTTCCGATGTCTGTCATTCCTCCATTGAAAAGGAGGTCCAGGCCATAGTAGAAGCTGAATGGCACTGGAGGCATTATCTGGCCGGCAGGAGATTCACTCTCCTCACTGACCAACGGTCGGTTGCTTTCATGTTCAATAACACACAGCGGGGCAAGATCAAAAACGACAAGATCTTGAGATGGAGGATCGAGCTCTCCATCTATAATTACGAGATTTTGTATCACCGGGGGAAGCTCAACGAGCCTCCCGATGCCCTATCCTACGGAATTGCCAAATCTGCGCGGAGTGCAAGCCACACTTCTACAGGCCAGAGAAAACGCACCTGATAAAGGCTTCCCGTCCCTTTGAACGCCTCAGTATGGACTTCAAAGGCCCCCTCCCCTCCACCGACCGCAACACGTACTTCCTGAACGTGATTGACGAGTACTCCCGGTTCCCATTCGCCATCACCTGGCCCGACATGACCGCAACCACCGTCATAAAAGCCCTCCACAGTATCTTTACGCTGTTCGGTTTCCCCGCCTACATACACAGCGATAGGAGGTCCTCCTTTATGAGCGACGAACTGCGTCAATTCCTGCTCAGCAAGGGCATTGCCTCGAGCAGGATGACCAGTTACAACCCCCGGGCTGGCTGGTCTGCGCATGCGCAGAAATAAGCCGGCCGTTCTGCGCATGCGCGAACTTGCGCCAACCCTATGGCGCCGGCTGGAGCGGCGCCAACCCCTCCGGTGTCCACCTAGCCCCCAAAAATTCAGAGAATTCCTCACTTTCGGGGGTTGTTGACACCGGAGTGGTTGGCGCCGGTTTTCCCGCCGGCGTGGTCTTAGTCCCCAGAAGGGAGAATCCCGCCCCTGATTTATGATTATTTAGAAAAACATAGGGCCCGATTCTCCGAGCCCCGTGCCGGGCCGGAGAATCATCACAACCGTGCCACGCTGCCCCGACGCCGGCGCGCAATTCTCCGAGGTGAGGGGAATCAGCGCCATTTGCGCCGGCATATTTGACGTGGCGCCGGTCGCGGGACGCTGCACGCGTCTGGGGCCACCGATTCTCCAGCCCGGATGGGCCGAGCGGCTGCGCGGAAAAAGGCGAGTCCTGCTGGCGCCGTCCACACCTGGTCGCTGCTGGCGGGAACTCTGCGCGAAGGGTCGGGGGGCAACCTGTGGGGGGGGGCCTCCATCCCCGGGGGGGGGCCTCCGATGGGGTCTGGCCCGCGATTGGGGCCCACCAATCGGCGGGCCGGCCTCTCCCCCCCCCTCCCCAGGCCTACTTTGTTGCACGGCCAGCCCCTGAACCACAACGCCATGTTGCGTCGGGGCCGACACGCTGAAGAAGTCCCCCGTGCATGCGCGGGTTGGCGCGGCCCAACTGCGCATGCATGGGTTGGCGCGGCACAATTGCGCATGCGCGGGTTGGCATGGTGCCCATTTGGCACTGGGATGGGAGGCTGGAGCAGCGTGAACCGCTCCAGCATCGTGCTGGCCCCTGTGGGGGCCACAATCGGTAGTCCCCGCGCTCGTTTCGCGCCATCGTGAAACGCGACAACGTTCACGATGGCGCGAGCACTCTGTCTCCATTTCGGAGAATCGCGCCCATAGTTTGATTAAAGATAGTCAGCATGGCTTTGTGAGGGGCAGGTCATGCCTCACAAGCCTCATTGAATTCTTTGAGGATGTGACGAGACACATTGCTGAAGGTCGGGCAGTGGATGTGGTGTATATGGATTTCAGTAAGGCATTTGACAAGGTTCCCCATGGTAAGCTCATTCAGAATGTTAGGGGGCATGGGATACAGGGAAATTTGGCTGTCTGGATACAGAATTGGCTGGCCGAAAGAAGACAGCGAGTGGTAGTGGATGGAAAGTATTCCGCCTGGAGGTCGGTGACCAGTGGTGTCCCACAGGGATCTATTCTGAAACCTCTGCTCTTTGTGGTTTTTATAAATGACTTGGATGAGGAAGTTGAAGGCTGGGTTAGTAAGTTTGCCGATGACATGAAGGTTGGTGGAGTTGTAGATAGTGTTGAGGGCTGTTGCAGGTTACAACAGGACACTGACAGGATGCAGAGCTGGGCTGAGAAGTGGCAGATGGAGTTCAACATATATAAATGTGAAGTGATTAATTTTGGAAGGTCGAATTTGAATGCTGAATACAGGGTTAAAGGCAGGATTCTTAGAATTTTGGAGGAACGGGGGGCTAGGCCCGCGCCGGAGTGGTTTCTGCTCCACCGGCTGGCGTGGAAGGCCTTTGGCGCCACGCCAGCCGGGGACGAAAGGACTTCGCCGACCGGCGGAAGTCCGCGCATGCGCGGGAGCGTCAGCAGCTGCTGACGTCATCCCTGTGCATGCGCAGGGGTGGGGGGGTCACTTCTGCATCGGCCATCGCGGAGGCTATGGCCGAGGCGGAAGGAAAAGAGTGCCCCCACGGCACAGGCCCACCCGCAGATCAGTGGGCCCCGATCGCGGGCCAGGCTACCGTGGGGGCACCCCCCGGGGCCAGATCGCCCCGCGCCCCCCCCAGGACCCCGTAGCCCGCCCACGCCGCCAGTCCCGCCGGTAAGGTAGGTGGTTTGATTCACGCCGGCGGGACTGGCATGACAGCAGCGGGACTTCTGCCCATCGCAGGCCGGAGAATCGCCGGGGGGGTGGGGCGATTCCCGCCCCTGCCGAATTTTCGGTGCCGGAGAATTCGGCGGCTGGTGGGGACGGGATTCACGCCACCCCCCGGCGATTCTCCGTCCCGGCGGGTGGTCGGAGAATCCCGCCCCTTAACTCACCACATCTCATTCTAGTGTGAAAACCAATAAATGTGCCTTATTTGCCTACATTTGTAGGTCACCTTAGTCGGATAAATATAATTACTTTTTGCTGTTCCTTCATAATTTTTCACCTCTTTTACCGAAAATTCTTCATTTGCAGCTTTCTCTTTGAAGTCATCGACTGCCTATTTCAAAAGCCTCTCTTCCAACATGTCTTCACCAAATATCTCTTTGGTCATGTTCAAATCCTATGTAGTTCTGCATAATCTCAACTGTTCCCTCACTGGGCACGAATCGGCAGTGGTTGGTTTGCCTGATCTGTGCCCCACATGATTTTCCATTTTTGATTGACCTGGTCGTCTAGCTCCAGATTTTAAAAAGGATTTCCCAGGATTGACAGTGACTGTGGGGCTGGCATACATGCCTGTGCTAGAATCTCCTACAGTCTCCTGGTACTAGAGAGGCCAGCTGGCAATAACATGGCAGGTAGCCCAAAAAGTAGGAACTCTGGTTTAGGTCGAAGAGTAGCAGTAAACAGACAGGACGTCTCTAGGGAGTGCAACAGGTGGGGGGGGGGGGGGGGGGGGGAAGAGCATTGGAAATGAAGAGAAGGGCTGTTACGCTTCAGTTGTAGTCTTCCATTAAAACTGTATTAATGGACTTTCAGAAAATATGTGTTTTTTCCAGCCTTTTCTTGGTTTCAGATTGAATTACAAATGCTCCAGGCTTCTTTTCCAACAAGGCAGTTTTGTTACTTCATTGTTTCGAAATGTTTTCTCTTTGTAAATATATCTGTTTTCCGTTCGCAGTCACAGGTGAGCCTGTGTTGTGAAGCATAAAAGCCTGTTTGACTAGGCCACAGGGAGGCTTCCAGATTTTGATGCTGTCCAGAAACAACACTGAGACAGTCCGTTGAATGATTTCCCTGCCGGACTTCACTTCAGTGACAATGCAGACTTTGTGTGATGCCAGGACTGTTAAAACACTGACTGCACTAGACAGGATGATGACAGGTTAACATGCTTCACCATGACATGTAGAGAAACTCAAGAAAGATTTAAAGAAAGGAACTTAGAGACATCACAAAATATATCTAAGTTTCATTGAGATGTTCAATACACAAGAGACAGTTTCAGTGCTATTCTGTTTGAATTTAGATAGGATATGACAGACCAAGAAATACAGGCCTGTGGGTAATAAGAACATTTACAAGCACTCAATACTTCCCCAGTAAATCACAAGCACATACAGATTAGTGTGCTACCCAACTATCATTATTTACAGATGGACTGAAATATCGTCGTAATTTATGACTGAATCATTTCCTCCAACCTTAGGAATCCAGAAGTCATTATTTCTTGGTGCATGGATGACACTGACAAGGCCGGAATTTATTACCTGTCCATCGTTGCCCCTGAGAGCAAGGCAGCTCAACCGTGAAGCGCAGAACTGGAGTCACATGTAGATCAGTCCATAGGCTGTCTTCCCTGGGAGCGGGCATTAGTGAATCAGTTAGGTTTATATGACAAGCCGGCAGCTTTCATACCCTCTTATACATCTTGGAGGAAGGTTTTGCATTTGTTTCGCAATTGTACTGCCTGTGGGCTTTAAGCCAGAGAGCTCTTTGCAATGTTCAGTTTGCTTTTACTGATTTTTACTGGGTTAAGCCTTTGTTACACAGATGGGGTGTTTTCTCACATACAAATAGTACGAACTGAGAAAATTAGAACAACATCAGGCAACGTGCAGAAGGACAGGCAGTCACAATTTACAGTGACTCTAAAGCAAGGGACTCATAACTAGCAATGTGATTAATGGACCAACACATTAACATGCATCAAATTAGAATATTACACGCTGAACTCCAACCCAGCCCCTTTCAAACAAAATCTGTAATTTCGGGAAGAAATTTTTAATGTGTGGTTGTCAGGATATTTTCCAGCAGAAAATGAGCAATATTAATAGATTAATTGACAGTGTGTCCACTTAACCGTAAAAATGCTAATCAATGTGGACAGTCAGTCATGGCCTCAGGGCACCCCGAGACCTGCCTGGTCACCCTTGAGAGTCTAGAGTGGAATATTTGACAGAGAACTCCTGAATTGGTTAAAAGGTACTGCTTTTATTGCCTCTCCCAGGCAGAGTTGGGGTTTTGGGGGGTGGGGGGGGGGGGGGCATTGCGATTACATTTTCCTGCCAGCTGTGCATTCCCGCCAGCGAGTTCCGCGACGGCGTGGGATGGTTACAATGGAAAGTCCCATTTACATGCAGCGGGGAGATAGAATCTCGCCGCCAGAGAACGGCGTGAAACCAAGATACACGTGGCTGGCAGTCCGAAGAATCCGACCCACTGTCTGGGGTCTTTTCTTTATCCTTCCGAATTAAACATCAACACCAAAGGAGCTCTTTTCCAAACATTCGAAATTTTACCGTTTAGGAAGGATGGAGGGGGAGAACTCACCCTGCTTAAACATTTAAAGCGACAACAACTTGCATTTATATAACCATTGTGTTTCCGCCAATGCAAATGTGCACTGGTCCATGGGAACATCACTCTGCTGGACCCAGCATTCTTAAAATCGAAGGCCAAGCTCAAAGTGAAAGCAGCAAAGGCTATGACGTGAAGCAGCCTGAAAAAATTGCTAATTTCTGAACCCAAAGTCTCTTCTCAGTGCCGCTCACATCTCTCAGGAAAGAGCTGATTGATCCCTGTCCCGGTGCTGGGAGCAGATTTCATGTGGCGTACTTTAGAGATGTGATGAACGGTTACTGCCTTGTCATCATGTTAGGTGATGTCGCCTTTAAGACCGGGCTTGGAACCCTGGGGACTCCGCCTCTGGCTCCGCCCATCTGTGAGCCATATATAAGGGGCTGCCTTGTGGGCTGTGCAGCAGTTAGCCCATGTCTCAGCTCTAGCATAGTTCTTAGTCTATTAAAGCCTTCTTTACCGTTTATACTCTAAGCGTCATTATTGAGGGTACCTCAATTTAATAGACTAAACTAGATCAGGATGGACGCAGGCCTCAAACCAGTGAAGCTCAATCTGGAAGCACGGACACCGGAGGCAAAGGAAATTTTAAAATACTGGCTGCGGTGCTTCGAGGCCTACCTGGACTCCGCAGAGATTCCCATCCTGGGGCCACGCAAGCTGAGCCTACTCCACGCCCGTGTGAGTCACAGAATCTCCGCCACGCTCGAAAAGGCGATGACTTATGAAGAGGCGGTCGAGTTACACCGCAAGCGGTTTGTCAAACCCATCAACGAGGTACACGCCAGGCATCTGCTCTCTACCTGCCGGCAGCGCTCGGGGCAATCGCTAGACGAATTCTTCGAGAAACTCACCGCGCTTGCCAGGGACTGTGACCATCAGGATGTGACAGGGGAAGTCCATATGAACCTGCACATCAGAGACACTTTCATGTCCGGCATCCGCTCGACCTACATCCGGCAGCGGCTGCTCGAAAACGGGGCAAAAGACCTCCAGAACACGCTAACGCTCGCCTCCTCGCGAGTCCTCGCCCCGTGGACTCTGCGAGCCCCCCCCCCGGACTTCCTCAGACTCAGCCGTATTACAGGCCTGCGCCACGTGGCGACCCGCTCACCATGGGGGCACACCGCGCTACTTCTGCGGACAGGGCCAGCATCCACCCCCATGCTGCCCAGCCCGCTCCGCGATCTGCAGTGACTGCGGGAAGAAGGGGCATTTTGCGAGGGTCTGCCTGGCCAGACCCAGGGGCCAGAAAAACAAATAACAGCCGGCCCGAAAATCAGGCTCTCAGGCCCGCAGGCCTCGCAATGCGGCTGCGCACCGACCCAACACGCCCCCTTCTGACGCGTCATCAGCCTCGTGCGAATCATGGGAGCGGCCATCTTGTCGGTGGCCATCTTCTCTACCCGACACGTGCGACTGACGGCGGCGGCCATTTTACGAGTCCGACTCGGCTGAGGACTCCGACTACCCGCGAGTGGGTGCGATCACCCTCGACCAAACTCAGCCAAAACATCTGCAGAACTCTATGATGCAGGCCCAGGTCAACGGGCGCGACACTGCATGCCTCTTCGACTCCGGGAGCACGGAGAGCTTTGTCCATCCTGAAACGGTAAGGCGCTGCTCCCTACGCACCCATCCCGCATCCCAAACCATAGCCCTCGCATCTGGGTCCCACTCGGTACAAATCAAGGGGTACTGTATTGCGGATCTCTCTATCCAGGGCGCCAAATACACCCGTTTCAAATTTTATATCCTCCCTCACCTCCGTGCCCCCCTGCTGCTCGGACTGGATTTCCAGTGCAGCCACCGAAGCCTGACACTGAAGTTCGGCGGACCCTTGCCCCCCCTCACGGTATGCTGCCTTGCGACACTGAAAGTCGCCCCCCCCTCGCTATTCGCTAACCTCACTCCCGACTGTAAGCCCGTCGCCACCAGGAGCCGGCGCTACAGTGCCCAAGATATGACTTTTATCAAGTCAGAGGTCCAGCGTTTACTGGGAGAGGGAGTCATCGAGGCTAGCAACAGCCCTTGGAGAGCGCAAGTGGTGGTAGTCCGGTCCGGGGAGAAGAAACGGATGGTCATGGATTATCGCCAGACCATAAACCGATTCACGCAGCTTGATGCGTACCCCCTTCCTCGCATCGCGGAAATGGTAAATCGGAACGCCCAATACCGAGTCTTTTCCACGGTCGACCTCAAATCCGCCTACCACCAGCTCCCCATCCGACCAAAAGACTGCCCCTATACTGCCTTCGAAGCAGCCGGCCGGCTCTTCCACTTCCTCAGGGTCCCCTTCAGTGTCACAAATGGGGTCTCCGTCTTTCAAAGGGCGATGGACCAAATGGTGGACCAGTACGGTTTGCAGGCTACATACCCGTACTTGGACAATGTCACCATCTGCGGCCATGACCAGCAAGACCATGACGCTAACCTCGAAAAGTTCCTCCAGACCGCCCGAGCCCTTAACCTGACCTATAACGAGGAAAAATGCGTTTTCCACACCACCCGGCTAGCCATCCTCGGCTATGTCATGGAAGACGGGGTCCTAGGTCCCGACCGCATGTGCCCCCTTAAGGAACTCCCTCTCCCCCGCAGCCTCAAGGCCCTCAAACGGTGCTTGGGGCTTTTCTCTTATTACGCCCAGTGGGTCCCCAAGTATGCGTACAAAGCCAGCCCACTCATAAAAACCACCATTTTTCCCCTCTCGGCTGAGGCTCAATTGGCCTTCAACCGCATCAAGGCCGACATCATCAAGGCCGCCATGCACGCGGTGGACGAAACCATCCCTTTCCAGGTAGAGAGCGATGCATCAGACATCGCCCTGGCTGCTACCCTCAATCAGGCAGGCAGACCAGTAGCGTTCTTCTCCCGAACCCTCACTGCCTCCGAGGTTCGACACTCTGCAGTCGAAAAGGAGGCACAAGCCAATGTGGAGGCTGTGCGGCGCTGGAGACACTACCTCGCCGGTAGGAGGTTTACCCTCGTCACCGACCAACGGTCGGTCGCCTATATGTTCGATAACACGCAACGGGGCAAAATAAAAAACGATAAAATTTTGAGGTGGAGGATCGAACTCTCCACCTACACGTACGATATCAAGTATCGTCCAGGGGAGCTCAACGAGCCCCCAGATGCCCTGTCCCGCGGCACATGTGCCAACGCGTAGGATGACCGCCTGCATGCCATCCACAATGACCTCTGCCACCCGGGGGTTACCCGGCTCGTCCATTTTATCAAGTCCCGCAACCTACCTTACTCAACCAAGGAGGTCAAGGCCATGGTCAGGGCCCGCCAGATCTGTGCGGAGTGCAAACCGCACTTCTACCGGCCAGACAAGGTTCGGCTCGTGAAGGCCTCGGGTCCCTTTGAGCGACTGAGCGTGGACTTCAAGGGGCCCTCCCGTCCACCAATCGTTATTCCTATTTCCTCACCGTTATCGATGAGTTCTCCCATTTCCCATTCGCCATTCCCTGCCCCGACATGACCTCAGCCACCGTGATTAAGGCACTGCACAGCATCTTCACTCTGTTCGGTTTCCCCGCTTATATCTACAGCGACCAGGGTACATCGTTCATGAGCGATGAACTGCATCAGTATCTGCTCAGCAAAGGCATCGCCTCGAGCAAAACGACCAGTTATAACCCTCAGGGAAACGGGCAAGTGGAGAGGGAGAACGCAACAGTGTGGAAGGCTGTCCTTCTGGCCCTGCGGTCGAGAAGTCTCCCAACTACCCGCTGGCAGGAGGTCCTACCCGATGCCCTACACTCCATTAGGTCACTCCTCTGCACGGCCACTAATGAGACCCCTCACAACCGATTGTTTGTCTTCCCCAGGAAGTCTACCTCCGGGGTCTCGCTTCCACCTTGGCTGATGGCTCCGGGACCTGTTCTTCTCCGGAGGCACACGAGGAGCCATAAAACGGACCCCCTGGTTGAAAAGGTCTGACTGCTCCACGCCAACCTCAGTTACACCTACGTTGAGTACCCCGACCACAGGCAAGATACGGTTTCCCTCTGGGATCTGGCACCCACTGGATCCCCCACTACAGACGCCCCTTCCCGTGCCGCTCCCCTGCAGGACCCTTGCGCCCCCCTTTACACACCCCGCCGGCACCGCTACCCCCGGCCCTGCCTAGTCCCCCTGCCCCAACCCGGCCGAAGCACCGACCGCTGTTCTCCCGGATGTACCCTCAACCGGGACGTCCGTGCCCGCCGCACCACCGCCCGAACTGAGGAGGTCGATGAGGATGATCCGGCCACCAAGACGGATGGACCTATGATGGCACTTCACCCCCGCCGGACTCTTTTTTAAACAGGGGGTGAATGTGATGAACGGTTACTGCCTTGTCATCATGTAAGGTGATGTCCCCTTTAAGACCGGGCTTGGAACCCTGGGGACTCCGCCTCTGGTTCCGCCCATCTGTGAGCCATATATAAGGGGCTGCCTTGTGGGCTGTGCAGCAGTGAGCACATGTCTCAGCTCTAGCATAGTTCTTAGTCTATTAAAGCCTTCTTTACCGTTTACACTCTAAGCGTCATCATTGAGGGTACCTCAAGAGATTAATGCTAAACATTTCCTTACTGAAACCATACTGCATACAGACTGGATGCGTGTTAGATTGGGATGGGACGTAGGTAAAATTTATAGCAGAAGTAGGAATTTCATTTATTTTGTTGGGGCCCACTATCATAATAATTCATAAATGTTCTACCTCAGCTGTTGGGGAATGAAGATTGTAAAACTATGGAGCGTTCGAAACACTAGAACTGTGTTCATGCGGAGTTGGCAGAAAACAGCTTCATTTAACAGCTGTTATAGTCAAACATTCTAAGGTGATTGAGAGGACTGAGCTACAGAAGGAGACGGTGGGTCAGGTGACCAAAAGTTTGGTCAAAGGGATAGGTTTAAAGCGGTCACTTAAAGGACAAAAATGTAGAGAGGCAGAGATATTTATGGAGGGAATTACTGGGCTTTGAGCCCAGGTAGCTGAAGGCCACCAATTGTGGCTGATTTAGCACAGGGCTAAATCGCTGGCTTTGAAAGCAGACCAAGGCAGGCCAGCAGCACGGTTCAATTCCTGTACCAGCCTCCCCGAACAGGCGCCGGAATGTGGCGACCAGGGGCTTTTCACAGTAACTTCATTTGAAGCCTACTTGTGACAATAAGCAATTTTCATTTCATGAAGGAAAGCAGGGTTTCCAGCGTGGATGGATTTGGAGATCCGGGAGACATTGTAGGGCTGGTTGAGATTACAGGGATAGGGAGGTCAGATCAGGTCAGCTCCATTTTACAAACTTTGTACAGTAAGTTTGATTGGGTGTCTGCGATCGAAGCCAAGCAGTGCTGGCCTCCCTCCTCTTCAATCTGGATTGACACCAGGTTTTGTGTTGGTGGGAATCACTTCGCCCTCTAGTATAACTGGGGATAGAATTATACAGGAGCCAAAGGCCCAGTCTGTTATTGTGAGAAGATATTAGATGTTGGCGATTTATTGAACAAACATTTTTAAGTTGTGATAAAATACTGTCCAGTATTGAATGGTGCTCGCTATTTTACAGCCAGAAAGTTTTTATGAGGAGATTTTATTTCACTTTTCCATGCTGTCAGCACCTTTGCTTTGGAACTTGTTGGTGTTGATGGCAGTGCTGGGAATAAATGTAAAATTTCATTCCACTTTATGACCAGTGTGTCAATCTCTAACATGCTCCAACTCCATGGTGGTAGAATCTAACCAGCTGCCCATCCCCTGGAGGTGAAGCAGACGATCTGGCTCACCCTGTCCAGCTGGCACTGGAAGCGGTTCTTATGAATGGGGCTGGGCCTCTGTCATCAGAGGTGGGGAAGGGGCCTTTGGCTCACTTCCCAACTCCTGCTCAAAGCTAAATGGAGATCTAATGAGCCACGCCACCTATAAGTGACTTTGATTGACAGAAGTCCTGACACTCTCGATTTGATACCTGGTTTGGATTTACTAGCACTCTCTAGGCCTTTAACTTTTTTCTGAGTGTTACGTACTTCCAAAGTGGGAATGTCACACTATGCTACCAGTTGTCCTGTTGAGGTTCTTTGATTGGGATGAAGTTCCCCCTTCTACGCTCTGTACCTTTAGTCATGCCGGACATCAGAGTGCTTAAGGCAGGTTTTGGGTGTCGGCAAGGCTCAGGGGTGACATGCTTGCTTCTGAATCCGAAAGCTGTGGCTTCCAGTCCCACTGCAAAGACGACAGAAAAGACTCGCCTTGCCATTCCAGGGGATTTGTGAGGGTGCGCTGCACAGTCGGAAATCATCACCCCAGGTTTTACCTTCTCTCTCTGGTGCATGTAAAAGATCTCAAGGCTCTGTCGATGTGCCAGGAGAGCTCTCCCAGTGTCCCCCTGTGGTCAATAATTATCCCTCAACCAAGTCATAAAAAGCAAATGATCTGGTTATTTATCTCATTATCGCTTATGGGATCTTCCTGTGCCCAAATTAGCTGTGCCAGGTTGCTTACATCACAAGTGACTAAATTCCTTTAGCTGTAAGGTGTTTTGGGGTGTAACAGAGTGGGTAAAAGGGTCCATAGAACTAAGAGTTATTTCTTGCGCTTGACTGAAAAGAATTGAGGTATTCATACAGCCTCCTCCATCTTCCACTGTTTTAGAATTCGAAGCATGCAGGAAACTTCATTGGAGGGCTCGGCGTAAATGGCAGCTGTTAGCTTGGATGCTGTTTTTCATGTGAGTGATTCTGTTTGAAACTTTAGATGCAGCAAGTGAGATCGAGGCCTCCTTCCTGGAGTGTGGTTTCTAGGGAAGGTCTGCCCAAGCGCAGGCCCAGGCCCAATGGTTCATTGGAAATTTTGAGATTCTATATTTTCTTTGGAAAATAATTTTGACCCGAGATGCAGAACCATTGTCAGGATCGTATCACCTTCCTGATTGAAATGCTTTTGGTGTTTACTGAAGTAATCAATCTCTGTGCTCTTAATAAGCTGACCTTGCTCTGAAATCAAAGTGTCCAATTAGTAGACTAAAACTGCATTTCAGTACAGCATTCTGTTTTTGAAACTGTCAGCAGTCTTAAGTAGAACAGCACGGTAGCATTGTGGATAGCACAATTGCTTCACAGCTTCAGGGTCCCAGGTTCGATTCCGGCTTGGGTCACTGTCTGTGCGGAGTCTGCACATCCTCCCCGTGTGTGCATAGGTTTCCTCCGGGTGCTCCGGTTTCCTCCCACAATCCAAAGATGTGCAGGTTAGGTGGATTGGCCATGATAAATTGCCCTTAGTGTCCAAAATTGCCCTTAGTGTTGGGTGGGGTTACTGGGTTATGGGGATAGGGTGGAGGTGTTGACCTTGGGTAGGGTGCTCTTTCCAAGAGCTGGTGCAGACACGATGGGCTGAATGGCCTCCTTCTGCACTGTAAATTCTATGGTAATCTATGTATTAGTATGCAGTGAAAAGTATTGTTTCTTGCATGCTGTACAAACAATGCATACCGTACATAGGGAAGGAAGGAGAGACTGCAGAATATAATGTAAACAGTTAGAATGAAGTTTTAGAAGCATAGAACAAGAGTAAAAGATAGAATTAGAGCTGTGCACAGCTTGCAAGAAGTCGCCTCGCTCTGGCGCCATCTTAGTCATCCAGGCCCAGGCTCAGGCCCAGGCCCTGGCCCATGCCCAGGCCCAGGCAGGACACGTGAGTTCTCGCTTCAGGTGAGATGGAGATCTTAGCTTGGGAATGGAGGTAGATGCAGTGAAATACTTACACGTCAAAACACTGCCAAAACTCAGAAAGGAAAGAATATAAAATGTAACTTGGGGGAACATTCAGTCACAAAGATGATAAATATTCATCATAGAGATGGCTGTAAATCAATGAATGGATTTTTTTGAAAAATCACATGGAGAAATTTCTAATTTTCTTTGAGCTTTGAGATTGAATGAGATCTTTAACAGAGTCGCGAGAATTTGATATTATTGGGACTGATAATGCAATCTTCATAATCATAGAAAAGTTACAGCACAGAAGGAGGCCATTCAGCCCATCTTGTCTATGCCAGCCCGAGGACACCCAGGTGCCCTTTCTAATCCCACCTTCCTGTATCCGATCCACAGCCCTGTAGTTTCGAGCACTTCAGATGCAGATCCAGGTACGTTTTAAAAGAGTTTAGGGTCTCAAACCACGGTGGGATTTGCGGGCAGCAAATTCCAGACTCCCACTACCCTCTGTGTAAGAAGGTTCTTCCTCATGTCCCGTCTAAACCACCTGCCACTTGTCTTGGTTCTAGAATTCTCCATCAAGGGAAACAATTTTATCCTGCCCCCCCACCCCCCCCCCCCCCCACCCCTATTTCTTTCCCTCATAATCTTGCAGCTGACTCTGCGTTTCAACATGTGCTCCCTCCAAGAACTGCCTCTCTCTCTTTCCCAATGGAGGCATAACTGGGATTTCCCACTGTTGTGCTGGGTTGAACAAATTGCCATGGGGTGCCGGGTTGAGGCAAGCCTTAGGGGGAGGTGCCTCGCACTCTTGGGTACTGAGGGATGAAAAGCATACTTTAGAAAGCAAAGAGGGGGAAATAGCGCTTTTCTTGGCAAGACATTTTATGTGTAACACTTGCTGCTTGTATGACAAAATGAAAAATTAAGTGAATAAGAAAGAAAACATAGCACCTATTTACAGCCTCAAGTTATCTAAAAACACTTTACAGCCAATGTACTTTCAAAGAGTGGACCTTTTTGTAATATAAGAAACACCAGTAACCAATTTTCTTAGAGCGAGGTCCCACAAACAGCAATGTGACAATGGTCAGATAATCAGATTTATGTTTTGGTTGAAGGATGAATGTTGGCCAGGACACTAGAAAGATCTCCCTTACTCCTCTTGAAAAGCTATCATGCCAGTCTGAGAAGGTAGAGCGCCTCATCTGAAAGACCCGGCACCTACAACAGTGCTGCTGTCCCTCAGCACTGTGCTAGAGTGGGCAGCACGGTGGCCCAGCGGTTAGCACTGTTGCCTCATGGCGCTGAGGGCCCAGGTTCGATCCCGGCCCCAGGTCATATCTTAGCCCTGGGTCACATCTTAGCCCCGGGTCACTGTCCATATGGAATTTGCACATTCTCCCCGTGTCTGCGTGGGTCTCACCCCCACAACCCAAAGATGTGCAGGGTTGGTGGATTGGCCACGCTAAATTTCCCCTTAATTGGAAAAAAAAGAATTGGGTATTCTAATTTTATTTTTTAAAAAGCACTGCGCTAGAGTATCAGCATAGGTTATAAATTCAAGTTTCTGCAATGAGTACTTAGAAGCCACACAGAGGTGCTCCCACTGGAACAATCCAAAATAAGAATGGACAATAAAGGATGAATACAGCTGTGAGTTTGAAGGAGTCTTCCACTGACTCTAATTAGATTAGTTCTGAAAGCCATAGGACAGTATTAGGTGACTCCCTATTTGCATCCCCTGGCACCCATTAGGCACAGTATTCTCTTTGAGTAGATGGAACAGCAACATATGTTAGAATGATGAATATGAAAGTCATGTTTCACCCAAAGGCCAAGATAAAAAGCAATTTATGGGAGTCCATTAACCTACAGGGTTCTGTCGAACATTGGTATCTGCTATATTTCATGGGCCAGAGGGCACTGATTGTGATGCAGTGCACACTGGCACAACACGGGCTTTCTGTACTGCTGGGGTGGAGATGGATGAGCATTTATCAGAGTGCTGGGCATCATCCCTCTGTAATCTGCACCTGGCTCACAATATTTATTTCGCATGTGCTTAAACACAGAACTAAACAAAACCTTGGGTGCGATTCTCTGAAATGGAGACAGAGTGTTCGCGCCGTCGTGAACGCCATTGAGGTTCACGACGGCGTGAAACGGCCCCTATCCCGACCGATTCAGGGCCCAAAAATGGGCTAGGAGCGGCGTCGCGTCATTTACGGCCTTGGCGCCGCGTAAAGGCGGTGCAGGATCCCCCCTCGCCCCCCCCCGCAGGCCGCCCCCCCCCAGCGTTCCCGCGCTGTTCCCGCCGGCAGCGACCAGGTGTGGACAGCGCCGGGGGGAACCCGCCGTTTTGGGCAAGCCGCTCGGCCCATCCGGCACTGAGAATCGCGGGGGTACCGGTGAATCGCCATTTTGGCTGTCTCGGGTGATTCACTGGACTGCTGCGCAGCGCAAAACACAATTGTGCCGATCTGGCCGCTTCCGTGAATCACGGGAGGGCGTCGGACCGGCGTCGCGGGAAAATTTGGCGACCCAGGCAATTCTCCAAACCGGCGCAGGAGCGGAGAAACGTGCCCCTTGTCTGTAGTTAGACGGAGTTCCTTAAGCCTGCCTTCAAGTTTAGTCAGCAGACACTCCTCAACAATATGTAAGTTATTGTTTGGACTGCTGGATGGTCTTGGCAGCCCCACCCTTTGCCAGAGAACCTGCAGTCTGGAAGTGGCTTAAAAGTGCCCAACTGTTGCCTTGGGAGTTGACGTCATATGGACGGGCAATGGTGTCTGCGATGAGAGAGTGGTTTCTGGTGGTTGTATTCCCCTGCCAATCCTCCTGCCACAGGTCCTCACAGTTACTCTTTTAACGTGGTGGGTTTCAGCATATAGAGTGGCATGAGGGAAGACGTACCACAGGCGGGAGGCAGTCATTAAATAAAGCTAGGCTTGGTTTGGAATAGGCCATCTCCAGGAGCTTCGCTGTTGCAATTCCCCCCTTGATGAGGGGGATGGGGAAATGTTGCTCAGGACTGGGAGCCGGGGGGGTGGGGGGGGGGGGGTTTGATCAAAGAGTACCCACGATAATGCACATTGCTGAGTTGAGTGGGGAACCATGGTTTCTGCAGTTGAGTATGTGGCAGCAAGAGCGGAGAACCTGAGGGCCTTAGCCTGTGCTCCCCATAAGGTACCAGCCAATCTATTGAGGAGGATATTGTGGGCTTTATTTTTTTCTTCATAAGGGTTCTGTCAAGATTGCCATCTAAATAGACAGGGTGCACACCGTTTACAGTGAAATGTGACAAAGGTATTGGTTTGACAGCATTGTTAAAAGATGCAATGTGTAAGCAGACATACCAATTGGCAAGCTCCCATCATTTAACCAATTTCTTTAGCTGTGGTTCACATGGTATCATTCACATCTTTGAGTCAGAATGTTGCGGGTCCCACTCTAGAGACTTGAGCACATAATCTTAGAACCATAGAATCTTTACAGTGCAGAAGGAGGCCATTCGGCCCGTTGAGTCTGCACGGCCCTTGAAAAGAGTACCCTACCTAGGCCCATGCCCCAACCCCCGCAACTCAGTAACTCCACCTAACCTTTTGGACTCTAAGGGGCAATTTATCATGGCCAATCCACCAAATCTGAACATCTTTTGGACTGTGGGAGGAAACCGAAGCACCCGGAGGAAACCCACGCAGACGCGGGGAGAAAGTGCAAACGCCACACAGACAATCACCCAAGTCTGGAATTGAACCCAGGTCCCGGGCGCTGTAAGGCTGCAGTGCTAACCACTGTGCTACCGTGCCACCTGTGCCATACTGAAGGAATGTTTTATTGTCAAAGACACTGCCGTTTGGATGAGATGTTAAACCAAGGCACTGTTAATGTGCATTATTGCGGGTACTTGATGTGAAAAAAAGAATCATATGGCCCCATTTTAGAACATAGAACATACAGTTCAGAAGGAGGCCATTCGGCCCATAGAGTCTGCACTGACCCACTTAAGCCCTCACTTCCTCCCTATCCCCATAACCCAATAACACCTCCTAACCTTTTTGAACTCTAAGGGCAATTTAGCATGGCCAATCCACCTAACCTGCACGTCTTTGGACTGTGGGAGGAAACCGGAGCACCCGGAGGAAACCTACGCAGACACGGGGAGAACGTGCAGACTCCCAGACAGTGTCCCAGCGGGGAATCGAACCTGGAACCTTGGCGCTGTGAAGCCACAGTGCTAGCCACTTGTGCTGCCCAGTTTTGAAGAAGAGTTAGCCCAATATTTATCCCTCAACCAACATCACTAATACAGATAACCTGGTCATTATCACATTGCTGTTTGTGGGAGCTGGCTGTGCACAAATTGATGGCTGTGATTTTTAGTTTACTACAGTGGCTACCCATCAAAAACATGTGAACCAGGAGTTCAACAAACATCTCCATCCCAGAATCAAATCATCGGGCCAAAAACATGTAGCTTTAGTGATTCACTGACCTCCGTGAGATTTAATCAGAAAATCATTGCAAATGCTTGAGACCTATGACTGTGATACAAAGATTGAAATGAATAGAGCTCACATTGAGATATAAACATCGAGAAGAATAAAATTCACAGCAAGATGCAAACATTGAAATAACATTTACCGTGACACAGAAACGTTGAGAAGAATATTGCTTAACAGCAAGACATCTCTGAAATTATTTGTTTTGTGATGAATAGGAGGATTATGGCACTAGTGCCTGCTTTTGCAGCTGAGATATTACATTATAGCCTTTATAGGAGCTCGTGTAGGCCACTCAGCCACTCAAGCAGTTCCCTGTGCTCCAATCAATAACAATGGACGGGATTCTCCGATCACGTCCGTGGAGGGCCCGTTGCAAGCGAGAAGGGACGATTTGGCATTCCAGCCAAAACCCTAATCACTCCCAGCGACACTGGACAACCCCAGCTGCGAATGCAAGCAGAGGTTTTCGACCAATGTTTTATGTTAACTCTGCTTGCTTGTTCAGATTTACATCTGAAAAGCAGAAAAATATTTTGTCTCAACCAAGGTTACTGTTGTTTCTGTACCGTTGCTAATTGCTCTTGATTTAAGAAATAAAAATGTTCCCGTGCTGCACATTGCATAAATTGAAGGGCTGAGGCAGTGTTTGAAATTAAGCAATTAACATTTAATTAGACAAGCAAAATTGTTGGTTTAAAGCAGTCCCACAAGAGGTATCTTATTAGTTAATTCTAGTACTTTAAAATTTGTCAGATATTTACTAAAATTGCTTTTGGGATGCTAATGAAGTGCTAATCTAAAATGATCCTCCTGGGCTTCGAAAAGAAACAGCCTATACATAATGGGTGAGTGGGATAGTAAAACCGACATCTCTGACAGAATATTTCAGAACAATACGACTTCACTCTGTATACATGTAGTAATCATTGTTATTATCCCCCTTCTCCCTATCCTCATCATCAGAAACATTAAAGGATGGCACTTTATTTCAGATTAGCCTCTGGCTCATACTCCAATTATTGTGCTATTACTCCCCTGATTAGGTTAATTTTCCTGATCTGCTCCAAGTAATATTCTGTCCCCGTATATCCCTGCAGGAAACGTTATCTGTGCAATACCCGGCTTCAGAGTGCTGTACTTTGACAGCTTGTTACTGTAGCTTCATTGGGGCCTCTCGTGCTCCGATTGATCACATCATTCTTTGGGGCTATGACAACTGGTCATTTCTGAAATAGTGTTCAGCTTTCCTCTCATTGCTCCTTCCTGCAATATTCCTGTCTGCAGTTTTGACAGGCATTCCTGTAACCAGTTATCAAGCTTTCCATTTATTCCAATAAATGCAAAGGTGCAATGCATGATCATCATTGAGGCCGAAGGTCTCTCAAACAAAAGCAATTCAAAAGCCTCGTGTTGCACGGTGCCAACATGCAGTGTGGTGGAGAGACAGGACATATTATTTTTTAAAATTCATTTAAGGGATGTGGGCGTCACTACTTAGACCAGCATTTATTGCCCATCCCTAGTTGCCCTTCAGAAGGTGGTGGTGAGTTGCCTTCTTGAACCGCCGCAGTCCCTAAGGTGTATGTGCATCCACAATGCTGTTAGGGACAGAGTTCCAGGAATTTGACCAAGCGAGAGTGAAGTAATAGTGATATATTTCCAAGTCAGGGTGGTGGGTGACTTGGAGGGCAACTTCCAGGTAGTGGGGATCTCAGGTATCTGCTGCTTTTGGTCCTTGAGTTGGTAGTGGTTGTGGGTTTGGTAGGTGCTGCCTAAGGAATCTTGGCGAGTGTCTGCAGTGCATCTTGCAGATGGTACACACGGCTGTCACTGTTCGTCGGTGGTGGAGGGATTGAACGTTTGTGGAAGGGGGAACAATCAAGCGATCTGCTTTGTTCTGGGTGGTGTCGAGCCTCTTTTTTTAAAGTAGTTTTTATTCCAAATTTTCAACATTTTTACAATTTACTACAGTAACAAAAGCCACCCAATACATTAAACCATCCTGTACACCACCTTCAGCTGTATCAGCACTGTAGTGATCTATGTATGTGCATGTACATAAGGGGTTAATGTGTAATCAGTAGCACCACATGATCACCAGAGGGCCGGACAAACAGGAGTATAAAAAGCAACCACATTGTGTCTCTCCCTCTCTCTTGGGTGCGCTATGACCAGGGCAGTGTCAGATTAGTTCAGATGGCTAGTGGAGTTACGTATAGTTACTGTAGTTAGATCTTGTTAACCTTATCACTAGTATCAAAGTTAAAGTAAAGAACTCATGCAATTATTGTTATAGTTACTCAATAAACCTTTTATTACTACTGGCCGAGTTCGAGTCTTCTTCATCGAGATTCAGAAGACCTCATCATTAACCAAGGATTGAGTAGCACGTGTTACCTACCACACAGGTAACAAAGCAAGCCCCAGCCTCACACACAAAGCAAGCCCATTATGTCCCCCACGGAGGAACTCAGCTGTGAAATATATAACAATATATAGCAAGTCACCTGCATACTTGGACACCCTATGCTCCACCCCCCTCATTATCCCCATCCACAACCCCGAACTCCTCAGCGCAATGACCAAGGGTTTTATAATCAATGCAAACAGAAGGGGAGACAAAGCGAAATAGCCTGAATTCATATTCTCATATAACAGCTGCACCCATGCCACAAACTTCGGCCCAATCCCGAATTTCTCCAACACCGCCATCAAATAACTTCACTCCACCCGATCAAACGCCTTCTCCGCATCCAATGCCACCACCACCTCCAACACCCTTCCCTCTGCCGGAGAAGCACCACATTCAGCAGCCGCCTCATATTTGATGACATCTGCCTGCCCTTAACAAACCCGTCTAATCCTCCGCAATCACCCTTGGAAGGCATCCTTCCAGCCTTTTTTAAAAAGTGGTTTTATTCTGGTATTTGCATAAACAAACAACAAACAGAACAAATGAAAGCAGAAGTGAAATTATACAGCGTAATAAATAACCACCACCCACATCGCCCCTGCCATACCTCCTCCTCCTGTCCTGCCTTCCCCATTTTAACCCCCTTAACACCCCTCTGCTGCTGACACCTCAATTCTCCTTAAATAAGTCAGTGAACGGCTTCCACCTCCGGGCGAACCCATCAACCGACCCCCTCAAGATGAACTTGACCTTCTCCAACCTCAGGAATTCCACCAGGTCGCTCGCCCACACCCCCACATTTGGTGGATCCGAGACCCTCCACCCAAGCAAAATCCATCTCTGGGCTATCATGGCGGCAAAGGCTAAGATATCAGCCTCTCTCACCCCCTGGATTCCAGGGTCTTCCGACACCCCAAATACCGCTACCTCTAGTCTCGGGGCCACTTTCACCCCCACCACCTTGAGTCCTGTGAACTACTTTAAACTGAAAGGCTAAACCTCGCACACGACGTGGACGCAATCACCCTCCGTAGGCCCTTCTCCCACGTCCCGGCCTCCCCCTCCCCCCCCCAGCTCCTCCTGCCACCAACACTTAATGTCCCCCATCGGGGCCCCCTCCCAATCCATCAGCTCCTTGTAGACCTCGGACTCCTTCCCCTCCCCTATCCCCTCCCTTGACACACCTTATCTTGCAGCCCCATGGGTGGGAATCCAGGAAAGGAGGGCACCTCTCTCCTCACAAAATCCCAGACCTGCAAGTACCTGAAACCATTCCCCTTGGGCAGCTCATTCTCTTCTTCCAGGTCTTCGAATCTCACAAAGCTGCCCCCTTCAACCAGGTCCCTGAATCGCTCCATCCCTGCCTGCTGCCAACCCTGAAACCTTGCGTGCCCCCCCCCCCACCCCTGTGTAAACCAATGTTTAATGCCCACACCAAGGCCCCCTCTAGTCTCAAATGCTGCCTCCACTGCCCCATACCCTCAAGTCTGACATCACCACTGGGCTCACGGAGTCCCTGGCCGGTGAGAACGGCAGTGGCACTGTTAGTAATGCCCTCAAGCTCGTTCCCCTACAAGAAGCCGCTTCCTGAAGGCGCTGCTGGAAGGGATCAAGGCAAAGTGGGAGGAAGAGTTTGGAGAGGATATGGAGGAGGGGTTCTGGTGTGAGGTGCTCCGGAGGGTGAACGCTTCCACCTCATGTGCGAGGATGGGGCTGATACGGGCAGCATGGTAACACAAATAGATAGCACTGTGGCTTCACAGCGCCAGGGTCCCAGGTTCGATTCCCCACTGGGTCACTGTCTGTGTGGAGTCTGCATGTTCTCCCTGTGCCTGCATGGGTTTCCTCCGGGTGCTCCGGTTTCCTCCCACTGTCCAAAGACATGCAGATTAGGTGGATTGGTCATGATAAATTGCCCTTAGTGACCATAAAGGTTAGGAGGGGTTATTGGGTTACGGGGATAGGGTGGAAGTGAGGGCTTAAGTGGGTCGGTGCAGACTCGATGGGCCGAATGGCCTCCTTCTGCACTGCATGTTCTATGTTCTATGATACAGCTGAAGGTGGTGTATGGAGCGCACCTTACAAGGGCGAGGGTGAGCCGGCTCTTTGAGGGGCCAGAAGATGAGTGTGATTGTTGCGGGTGGGGGGGCCCCCCGCAAACCACATTTATATGTTTTGGTCTTGTCCAAAGCTGGAGGATTACTGGAAGGAGGTGTTTAGGGTAATCTCTAAAGTGGTGCACGTGTAACTGGACCCGGGCCCTCGGGAGGCCATATTCAGGGTGTCGGATCAGCCGGGGTTGGAAACGGGCGCGGAGGCAAATGTTGTAGCCTTCGCCTCGTTGATCGCCCGAAGGCGGATCCTGTTAGGGTGGAGATCAACCTCTCAACACTGTGCCATGGTGTGGCGGGGGGACCTGCTGGAATTCGTAACGCTTGAAAAGGTCAAATTTGAACTGAGGGGAAGGATGGAGGGGTTCTACAATTCATGGGCGTTATTCATTATGCACTTTCGAGAATTAGATCACATCGAACATTGGGGGGGTGCTGGGAGGGTTGGGGGGAGGGGGACTGTGTGTGTTAATGGTGACTGTGGGTGATTCCTGATTCCTTTTTGTCATTTGTTTATGTTAACATGCGGGCTAATGTTTGGGGTTTGGTGGAAGGATGGGATCGTTGTTATTGATATGGGGATTGACATTACATTCGTCACTGATTATTGTTTATTGTTGGTGGGTGTAAATTTGGGAGAAAATGTGAAAAAGGAGAACAAAAATATATTTTTTAAGAAGTCGCCTCCAGGGCTGCATGGTGGCACAGTGGTTAGCACTGCTGCCTCATGATCCCGACCCATGGTCACTGTCCGTGTGGAGTTTGCATATTCTCCTGTGTCTGCGTGGGTCTCACCCCCACAACCCAAAAAGATGTGCAGGGTAGGTGAATTGGCCACGCTAGACTTCCGGTTGCGGCTATGCGGAGCCACGCCGCACATTCGGCGGCTCCCGCTAAAACGGACTTTTGGGCTCTCCAGAGGAGCCCCAACTGCAATTTTCCAACGACTTCCAGTGTGGGAAGGGGATAGCAAGGTCCACCCCCCATAGTATATGGATTGGACCAGGAGCGGAGCGGTCAAAAAAACGTTTTTGGAGCAGCGAAAAGTGCGAGGGAGAAAAAACAAGATGGCGGCGGGCGGAGATCAAGCGGCATGGGTACAGGAGCAGCAGGAGTTTCTCAAGCGCTGCTTTGAGGAGCTGAAGAAAGAGGTGCTGGCGCCAATGCTGACGGCGATCGAGGGGTTAGTGGAGACCCAGAAGGCCCAAGGGGCGGCGATCCGGGAGGTGCGGGAAAAAACCACGGAGAACGAGGATGAGATCTTGGGCCTGGCGATGAAGATGGAGGCACACAAGGCGCTGCACAAGAGGTGGGAGGAAAGATTTGAGGACCTGGAGAACAGGTCGAGGAGGAAGAATCTTCGGATTTTGGGTCTCCCTGAAGGAGTGGAGGGGGCCGATGCCGGGGCATATGTGAGCACGATGCTCAACTCGCTGATGGGTGCAGAGGCCTCTTCGAGTCACCTGGAGCTAGAAGGGGCTCATCGGGTCCTGGTGAGGAGACCCAAGGCCAACGAGCCGCCAAGGGCGATAGTGGTGAGGTTTCACCGTTTCGTGGATAGAGAGTGTGTCTTGAGATGGGCCAAGAAAGAGCGGATTAGCAGGTGGGAGAATACGGAGATCCGAATCTATCAGGACTGGAGTGCAGAGGTGGCAGAGAAGAGAGCTGGTTTTAATCGGGCCAAGGTGGTGCTCCATCGGAAGGGGGTGAGGTTCGGAATGCTGCAGCCAGCGCGATTGTGGGTCACATTTCAGGATCGACACCACTACTTCAAAACGCCTGAGGAGGCTTGGACCTTTATACAAACTGCAAAGTTGGACTCAAACTGAGGGTTTGTGGTTGTGGGGGGGATGTCATAAGAACTAGGAACAGGAGTAGGCCATCTGGCCCCTCGAGCCTGCTCCGCCATTTAATGAGATCAGTAATGGCCACTAAATCATAGTCATTCACGATGATTTGCGCCATCAACTCATTTACCTTATTTTGGATACTACGAGCATTCAGGTAAAGTACACTTATGCTGTTTTTTATGTCTTTGTTATGAATCCTAACACCTTGATCGGTAACTTTGGGTGAAGAAGTTCCTCCTACACTCTGTCCTAAATCTACCTCCCCTTATTTTGAGGCTATGCCCCCTAGTTCTGCTTTCCCCGACCAGTGGAAACAACCTGCCCGCATCTATCCTATCTATTCCCGTCATAATTTTATATGTCTCAATAAGATCCCCCCGCATCCTTCTAAACTCCAATGAGTACAGTCCCAGTCTACTCAACCTTTCGTCATAATCTAATCCCCTCAACTCTAGGATCAACCTAGTGAATCTCCTCTGCACTCCCTCCAGTGCCAATATGTCCTTTCTCATGTAAGGAGACCAAAACTGAACACAATACTCCAGATGCGGCCTCACCAACACCCTATACAATTGCAGCATAACCTCACTAGTCTTGAACTCCATCCCTCTAGCAATGAAAGACAAAACTCGATTAGCCTTCTTAATCACCTGTTGCACCTGCACACCAACTTTTTGCGACTCGTGCACCAGCACACCCAGGTCCCTCTGCACAGCAGCATGTTTTAACATCTTATCGTTTAAATAATAATCCATTCTGCTGTTATTCCTCCCAAAATGGATACCCTCACACTTGGCAACATTGAATTCCATCTGCCAGACCCTAGCCCATTCACCTAACCTATCCAAATCCTTCTGCAGACTTCCGGTATCCTCTGCCCTTTTTGCTTTACCACCCATCTTAGTGTCGGCTGCAAACTTTGACACATTGCACTTGGTCCCCAACTCCAAATCGTCTATGTAAATTGTGAACAACTGCGGGCCCTACACTGATCCTTGAGGGACCCCCACTAGTTACAGGTTGCCAGCCAGAGAAACACCCCACTCTCTGCTTTCTGTTAGTTAACCAATCCTCTACCCATGCTACCACTCTACCCTCAATGCCATGCATCTTTAGTTTATGCAGCAACCTTTTGTGTGGCACCTTGTCAAAAGCTTTCTGGAAATCCAGATATACCACATCCATTGGCTCCCCGTTATCTACTGCACTGGTAATGTCCTCAAAAGATTCTACCAAATTAGTCAGACACGACCTACCCTTTGTGAACCCATGCTGCGTCTGCCCAATGGGACAATTTCCCTCCAGGTGCCCCGCTATTTCCTCCTTAATGATAGATTCCAGCATTTTCCCTAGAACCGAAGTTAAGCTTACCGGCCTATAATTACCCGCTTTCTGCCGACCTCCTTTTTTAAACAGTGGTGTCACGTTTGCTACTTTCCAATCCTCTGGGACCACCCCAGAGTCTAGTGAATTTTGATAAATTATCACTAGTGCGTTTACAATTTCCCTAGTCATCTCTTTTACCACTCTGGGATGCATCCCATCAGGGCCAGGAGACTTGTCTACCTTTAGCCCTATTAGCTTGCCCAATACTGCCTCCTTAGTGATTACAATCATCTCAAGGTCCTCCTCTATCATATCTTTATTTCCATCAGTCACTGGCATGTTATTTGTGTCCTCCACTGTGAAGACTGACCCAAAAAGCCTGTTCAGCTCCTCAGCCATTTCCCCGTCTCCTATTATTAAATCTCCCATCTCATCCTCCAAAGGACCAATATTTACCTTAGCCACTCTTTTTTGTCTTATATATTTGTAGAAGCTTTTACTATCTGCTTTTATGTTCTGAGCCAGTTTACTTTCATAGTCTACCTTACTATTCTTCATGGCTTTTTTAGTAGCTTTCTGTTGTCCCCTAAAGACTTCCCAGTCCTCTAGTCTCCCACTAATTTTTGCCACTTTGTATGTTTTTTCCTTCAATTTGATACTCTCCCTCACCTCCTTAGATATTCACGGTCGATTTTTCCCCTTTCTACCGTCTTTCTTTTTTGTCGGTATGAACCTTTTCTGAACACTGTGAAAGATCGCTCGGAAGGTTCTCCACTGTTCCTCAACTGCTTCACCATGAAGTCTTTGCTCCCAGTCTACCTTAGCTAGTTCTTCTCTCATCCCATTGTAATCACCTTTGTTTAAGCACAAAACACTAGTGTTTGATTTTACCTTGTCATCCTCCAACCGTATTTTAAATTCCACCATATTGTGGTTGCTCCTTCCAAGAGGATCCCGAACTATGAGATCATTAATCAATCCTGCCTCATTACACAGGACCAGATCTAGGACCACTTGTTCCCTTGTAGGTTCCATTACATACTGTTCCAGGAAATTATCCCGGGCACATTCTATAAACTCCTCCTCAAGGCTGCCTTTACCAACCTGGTTAAACCAATCGATATGCAGATTAAAATCTCCCATGATAACCGCTGTACCATTTCTACATGCATCCGTTATTTCTTTGCTTATTGCCTGCCCTACCATCCTGTTATTATTTGGTGGCCTATAGACTACTCCTATCAGTGACCTTTTCGCCTTACTATTCCTGATTTCCACCCAAATTGATTCAACCTTGTCCTCCATAGCACCAATATCATCCCTTACTATTGCCCGGATGCCATCCTTAAACAACAAAGCTACACCACCGCCCTTACCGTCCATTCTATCCTTTCGTATAGTTTGATACCCTTGGATATTTAACTCCCAGTCGTGACCATCTTTTTTTTTTAATTAAATATTTTATTGAAAGTTTTTGGTCAACCAACACAGTACATTGTGCATCCTTTACACAATATTATAACAACACAAATAACAATGACCTATTTTATAAACAAAAAATGAATAAATAATAAATAACAAAAAAGAAAACTAGCCCTAATTGGCAACTGCCTTGTCACAAGTAACACTCTCCAAAAATATAATTTAACAGTCCAATATATAATTATCTGTAGCAACGACCTATACATATTATACAGTATATATTAACAACCCTGAGAGTCCTTCTGGTTCCTCCTCCCCCCCCCCCTCCCCCCCCCTCCCCCCCCCCCCTTCCCCCCCCCCCCCCCCCCCCCCCCCCCCGATCCTGGGCTGCTGCTGCTGCCTTCTTTTTCCCATTCCGTCTATCTTTCTGCGAGGTATTCGACGAACGGTTGCCACCGCCTGGTGAACCCTTGAGCCGACCCCCTTAGGACGAACTTAATCCGCTCTAGCTTTATAAACCCTGCCATGTCATTTATCCAGGTCTCCACCCCCGGGGGCTTGGCTTCTTTCCACATTAGCAATATCCTGCGCCGGGCTACTAGGGACGCAAAGGCCAAAACATCGGCCTCTCTCGCCTCCTGCACTCCCGGCTCTTGTGCAACTCCAAATATAGCCAACCCCCAGCTTGGTTCGACCCGGACTCCTACTACTTTTGAAAGCACCTTTGTCACCCCCATCCAAAACCCCTGTAGTGCCGGGCATGACCAAAACATATGGGTATGATTCGCTGGGCTTCTCGAGCACCTCGCACACCTATCCTCCACCCCAAAAAATTTACTGAGCCGTGCTCCAGTCATATGTGCCCTGTGTAATACCTTAAACTGAATCAGGCTTAGCCTGGCACACGAGGACGACGAGTTTACCCTGCTTAGGGCATCTGCCCACAGCCCCTCCTCAATCTCCTCCCCCAGCTCTTCTTCCCATTTCCCTTTTAGTTCATCTACCATAGTCTCCCCTTCGTCCCTCATTTCCCTATATATATCTGACACCTTACCCTCCCCCACCCATGTCTTTGAGATCACTCTGTCCTGCACCTCTTGTGTCGGGAGCTGCGGGAATTCCCTCACCTGTTGCCTCGCAAAAGCCCTCAGTTGCATATACCTGAATGCATTCCCTTGGGGCAACCCATATTTCTCGGTCAGCGCTCCCAGACTCGCGAACTTCCCATCCACAAACAGATCTTTCAGTTGCGTTATTCCTGCTCTTTGCCACATTCCATATCCCCCATCCATTCCCCCCGGGGCAAACCTATGGTTGTTTCTTATCGGGGACCCCCCCAAGGCTCCAGTCTTTCCCCTATGCCGTCTCCACTGTCCCCAAATCTTCAGTGTAGCCACCACCACCGGGCTTGTGGTGTAGTTCCTCGGTGAGAACGGCAATGGGGCTGTCACCATAGCCTGTAGGCTAGTCCCCCTACAGGACGCCCTCTCTAATCTCTTCCACGCCGCTCCCTCCTCCTCTCCCATCCACTTACTCACCATTGAAATATTAGCGGCCCAATAATACTCACTTAGGCTCGGTAGTGCCAGCCCCCCCCTATCCCTGCTACGCTGTAAGAATCCCTTCCTCACTCTCGGGGTCTTCCCGGCCCACACAAAACCCATGATGCTCTTTTCAATCCTTTTTAAAAAAGCCTTCGTGATCACCACCGGGAGGCACTGAAACACAAAGAGGAATCTCGGGAGGACCACCATCTTAACCGCCTGCACCCTCCCTGCCATTGACAGGGATACCATATCCCATCTCTTGAAATCCTCCTCCATCTGTTCCACCAACCGCGTTAAATTTAACCTATGCAATGTGCCCCAATTCTTAGCTATCTGGATCCCCAGGTAACGAAAGTCCCTTGTTACCTTCCTCAATGGTAGGTCCTCTATTTCTCTACTCTGCTCCCCTGGATGCACCACAAACAACTCACTTTTCCCCATGTTCAATTTATACCCTGAAAAATCCCCAAACTCCCCAAGTATCCGCATTATTTCTGGCATCCCCTCCGCCGGGTCCGCCACGTATAGTAGCAAATCGTCTGCATACAAAGATACCCGGTGCTCTTCTCCTCCCCTAAGTACTCCCCTCCACTTCTTGGAACCCCTCAACGCTATCGCCAGGGGCTCAATCGCCAGTGCAAACAATAATGGGGACAGAGGGCATCCCTGCCTTGTCCCTCTATGGAGCCGAAAATATGCAGATCCCCGTCCATTCGTGACCACGCTCGCCACTGGGGCCCTATACAACAGCTGCACCCATCTAACATACCCCTCTCCAAAACCAAATCTCCTCAACACCTCCCACAAATAATCCCACTCCACTCTATCAAATGCTTTCTCGGCATCCATCGCCACTACTATCTCCGTTTCTCCCTCTGGTGGGGCCATCATCATTACCCCTAACAACCTCCGTATATTCGTGTTCAGCTGTCTCCCCTTCACAAACCCAGTTTGGTCCTCGTGGACCACCCCCGGGACACATTCCTCTATTCTCATTGCCATTACCTTGGCCAGGACCTTGGCATCTACATTTAGGAGGGAAATAGGTCTATAGGACCCGCATTGTAGCGGGTCCTTTTCCTTCTTTAAGAGAAGCGATATCGTTGCTTCAGACATAGTCGGGGGCAGTTGTCCCCTTTCCTTTGCCTCATTAAAGGTCCTCGTCAGTACCGGGGCGAGCAAGTCCACGTATTTTCCATAGAATTCGACTGGGAATCCATCCGGTCCCGGGGCCTTTCCCGCCTGCATGCTCCTAATTCCTTTCACCACTTCTTCTACCTCGATCTGTGCTCCCAGTCCCACCCTTTCCTGCTCTTCCACCTTGGAAAATTCCAGCCGATCCAAGAAGCCCATCATTCTCTCCCTCCCATCCGGGGGTTGAGCTTCATATAATTTTTTATAAAATGTCTTGAACACTCCATTCACTCTCTCCGCTCCCCGCTCCATCTCTCCTTCCTCATCCCTCACTCCCCCTATTTCCCTCGCTGCTCCCCTTTTCCTCAATTGGTGTGCCAGCAACCTGCTCGCCTTCTCCCCATATTCGTACTGTACACCCTGTGCCTTCCTCCATTGTGCCTCTGCAGTGCCTGTAGTCAGCAAGTCAAATTCTACATGTAGCCTTTGCCTTTCCCTGTACAGTCCCTCCTCCGGTGCTTCCGCATATTGTCTGTCCACCCTCAAAAGTTCTTGCAGCAACCGCTCCCATTCCTTACTCTCCTGCTTCCCTTTATGTGCCCTTATTGATATCAGCTCCCCTCTAACCACCGCCTTCAACGCCTCCCAGACCACTCCCACCTGGACTTCCCCATTATCATTGAGTTCCAAGTACTTTTCAATGCACCCCCTCACCCTTAGACACACCCCCTCATCTGCCATTAGTCCCATGTCCATTCTCCAGGGTGGGCGCCCTCCTGTTTCCTCCCCTATCTCCAAGTCCACCCAGTGTGGAGCGTGATCCGAAATGGCTATAGCCGTATACTCCGTTCCCCTCACCTTCGGGATCAATGCCCTACCCAGCACAAAAAAGTCTATTCGCGAGTAGACTTTATGGACATAGGAGAAAAACGAGAACTCCTTACTCCTAGGTCTGCTAAATCTCCACGGGTCTACACCTCCCATCTGCTCCATAAAATCTTTAAGTACCTTGGCTGCTGCCGGCCTCCTTCCAGTCCTGGACTTCGACCTATCCAGCCCTGGTTCCAACACCGTATTAAAATCTCCCCCCATTATCAGCTTTCCCATCTCTCGGTCCGGAATGCGTCCTAGCATCCGCCTCATAAAATTGGCATCATCCCAGTTCAGGGCATATACGTTTACCAAAACCACCGTCTCCCTCTGTAGTTTGCCACTCACCATCACGTATCTGCCCCCGTTATCCGCCACTATAGTCTTTGCCTCGAACATTACCCGCTTCCCCACTAATATAGCCACCCCCCTGTTTTTCGCATCTAGCCCCGAATGGAACACCTGCCCCACCCATCCTTTGCGTAGCCTAACCTGGTCTATCAGTTTCAGGTGCGTTTCCTGTAACATAACCACATCTGCCTTAAGTTTCTTAAGGTGTGCGAGTACCCGTGCCCTCTTTATCGGCCCGTTCAGCCCTCTCACGTTCCACGTGATCAGCCGAGTTGGGGGGCTTCCTACCCCCCCCCCCTTGTCGATTAGCCATCACCTTTTTCCAGCTCCTCACCCGGTTCCCACGCAGCTGTATCTCCCCCAGGCGGTGCCCCCCTGCCCATCCTCTCCCATACCAGCTCCCCCCTCTCCCCAGCAGCAGCAACCCAGTAATTCCCCCTCCCACCCCCCCCGCAAGATCCCCCGCTAGCGTAATTACTCCCCCCATGTTGCTCCCAGAAGTCAGCAAACTCTGGCTGACCTCGGCTTCCCCCCGTGACCTCGGCTCGCACCGTGCGACGCCCCCTCCTTCCTGCTTCTCTATTCCCGCCATGATTATCATAGCGCGGGAACCAAGCCCGCGCTTCTCCCTTGGCCCCGCCCCCAATGGCCAACGCCCCATCTCCTCCACCTCCCCTCCTCCCCCCATCACCACCTGTGGGAGAGAGAAAAGTTACCACATCGCAGGATTAGTACATAAAACCCCTCTTTGCCCCCCACATTCGCCCCACCACTTTGTTCGAACGTTCTTTTTAATAACCCGCTCATTCCAGTTTTTCTTCCACAATAAAAGTCCACGCTTCATCCGCCGTCTCAAAGTAGTGGTGCCTCCCTCGATATGTGACCCACAGTCTTGCCGGTTGCAGCATTCCAAATTTTATCTTCTTTTTATGAAGCACCGCCTTGGCCCGATTAAAGCTCGCCCTCCTTCTCGCCACCTCCGCACTCCAGTCTTGATAAACGCGGATCACCGCGTTCTCCCATTTACTGCTCCGAGTTTTCTTCGCCCATCTAAGGACCATTTCTCTATCCTTAAAACGGAGGAATCTCACCACTATGGCTCTGGGAATTTCTCCTGCTCTCGGTCCTCGCGCCATCACTCGGTATGCTCCCTCCACCACCAACGGACCCGCCGGGGCCTCCGCTCCCATTAACGAGTGCAGCATCGTGCTCACATATGCCCCGACGTCCGCTCCCTCCACACCTTCAGGAAGACCAAGAATCCTCAGGTTGTTCCTCCTTGCGTTGTTTTCCAGTGCCTCCAACCTTTCCACACATCGTTTCTGATGTGCCTCCTGCGTCTCCGTCTTCACCACCAGGCCCTGTATATCGTCCTCATTCTCGGCTGCCTTTGCCTTCACGACCCGAAGCTCCCGCTCCTGGGTCTTTTGTTCCTCCTTTAGCCCTTCGATCGCCTGTAGTATCGGGGCCAACAGCTCTTTCTTCATTTCCTTTTTGATCTCTTCCACACAGCATTTCAAGAACTCTTGTTGTTCAGGGCCCCATGTTAAACTGCCACCTTCCGACGCCATCTTGGTTTTTGCTTGCCTTCCTTGCCGCTGTTCTAAAGGATCCACTGCAATCTGGCCACTCTCTCCTCCTTTTTCCATCCGTATCCAGGGGGGATTCCCTTCTGGTTTACCGCACAGTGTTTTTAGCCGTCAAAATTGCCGTTGGGGCTCCTATCAAGAGCCCAAAAGTCCGTTTCACAGGGAGCTGCCGAAACGTGCGACTCAGCTGGTCATCGCCGCACCCGGAAGTCGTGACTATCTTTTAACCATGTTTCAGTAATGGCCACTAAATCATAGTCATTCACGATGATTTGCGCCATCAACTCATTTACCTTATTTCGGATACTACGAGCATTCAGGTAAAGTACACTTATGCTGTTTTTTATGTCTTTGTTATGAATCCTAACACCTTGATCAGTAACTTTGGGTGAAGAAGTTCCTCCTACACTCTGTCCTAAATCTACCTCCCCTTATTTTGAGGCTATGCCCCCTAGTTCTGCTTTCCCCGACCAGTGGAAACAACCTGCCCGCATCTATCCTATCTATTCCCGTCATAATTTTATATGTCTCAATAAGATCCCCCCGCATCCTTCTAAACTCCAATGAGTACAGTCCCAGTCTACTCAACCTCTCGTCATAATCTAATCCCCTCAACTCTAGGATCAACCTAGTGAATCTCCTCTGCACTCCCTCCAGTGCCAATATGTCCTTTCTCAGGTAAGGAGACCAAAACTGAACACAATACTCCAGATGCGGCCTCACCAACACCCTATACAATTGCAGCATAACCTCACTAGTCTTGAACTCCATCCCTCTAGCAATGAAAGACAAAACTCGATTAGCCTTCTTAATCACCTGTTGCACCTGCACACCAACTTTTTGCGACTCGTGCACCAGCACACCCAGGTCCCTCTGCACAGCAGCATGTTTTAACATCTTATCGTTTAAATAATAATCCATTCTGCTGTTATTCCTCCCAAAATGGATACCCTCACACTTGGCAACATTGAATTCCATCTGCCAGACCCTAGCCCATTCACCTAACCTATCCAAATCCTTCTGCAGACTTCCGGTATCCTCTGCCCTTTTTGCTTTACCACTCATCTTAGTGTAGGCTGCAAACCTTGACACATTGCACTTGGTCCCCAACTCCAAATCGTCTATGTAAATTGTGAACAACTGCGGGCCCAACACTGATCCTTGAGGGACCCCACTAGTTACAGGTTGCCAGCCAGAGAAACACCCATTTATCCCCACTCTCTGCTTCCTGTTCGTTAACCGATCCTCTACCCATGCTACCACTTTACCCTCAATGCCATGCATCTTTAGTTTATGCAGCAACCTTTTGTGTGGCACCTTGTCAAAAGCTTTCTGGAAATCCAGATATACCACATCCATTGGCTCCCCGTTATCTACTGCACTGGTAACGTCCTCAAAAAATTCTACCAAATTAGTCAGACACGACCTACCCTTTGTGAACCCATGCTGCGTCTGCCCAATGGGACAATTTCCCTCCAGGTGCCCCGCTATTTCCTCCTTAATGATAGATTCCAGCATTTTCCCTACAACCGAAGTTAAGCTTACAGGCCTATAATTACCCGCTTTCTGCCGACCTCCTTTTTTAAACAGTGGTGTCACGTTTGCTACTTTCCAATCCTCTGGGACCACCCCAGAGTCTAGTGAATTTTGATAAATTATCACTAGTGCGTTTACAATTTCCCTAGTCATCTCTTTTACCACTCTGGGATGCATCCCATCAGGGCCAGGAGACTTGTCTACCTTTAGCCCCATTAGCTTGCCCAATACTGCCTCCTTAGAGATTACAATCATCTCAAGGTCCTCTCCTATCATATCTTTATTTCCATCAGTCACTGGCATGTTATTTGTGTCCTCCACTGTGAAGACTGACCCAAAAAGCCTGTTCAGCTCCTCAGCCATTTCCCCGTCTCATAAGAACATAAGAACATAAGAACTAGGAGCAGGAGTAGGCCATCTGGCCCCTCGAGCCTGCTGCGCCATTCAATGAGATCATGGCTGATCTTTTGTGGACTCAGCTCCACTTTCCGGCCCGAACACCATAACCCTTAATCCCTTTATTCTTCAAAAAACTATCTATCTTTATCTTAAAAACATTTAATGAAGGAGCCTCTACTGCTTCACTGGGCAAGGAATTCCATAGATTCACAACCCTTTGGGTGAAGAAGTTCCTCCTAAACTCAGTCCTAAATCTACTTCCCCTTATTTTGAGGCTATGCCCCCTAGTTCTGCTTTCACCCGCCAGTGGAAACAACCTGCCCGCATCTATCCTATCGATTCCCTTCATAATCTTATATGTTTCTATAAGATCCCCCCTCATCCTTCTAAATTCCAACGAGTACAGTCCCAGTCTACTCAACCTCTCCTCGTAATCCAACCCCTTCAGCTCTGGGATTAACCTAGTGAATCTCCTCTGCACACCCTCCAGTGCCAGTACGTCCTTTCTCAAGTAAGGAGACCAAAACTGAACACAATACTCCAGGTGTGGCCTCACTAACACGTTACACAATTGCAGCATAACCTCCCTAGTCTTAAACTCCATCCCTCTAGCAATGAAGGACAAAATTCCATTTGCCTTCTTAATCACCTGTTGCACCTGAAAACCAACTTTCTGCGACTCATGCACGAGCACACCCAAGTCTCTCTGCACAGCAGCATGTTTTAATATTTTATCATTTAAATAATAATCCCTTTTGCCGTTATTCTTACCAAAATGGATAACCTCACATTTGTCAACATTGTATTCCATCTGCCAGACCCTAGCCCATTCACTTAGCCTGTCCAAATCCCTCTGCAGACTTCCAGTATCCTCTGCACTTTTTGCTTTACCACTTATCTTAGTGTCGTCTGCAAACTTGGACACATTGCCCTTGGTCCCCAACTCCAAATCATCTATGTAAATTGTGAACAGTTGTGGGCCCAACACTGATCCCTGAGGGACACCACTAGCTACTGATTGCCAACCAGAGAAACACCCATTAATCCCCACTCTTTGCTTTCTATTAATTAACCAATCCTCTATCCATGCTCCTACTTTCCCCTTAATGCCATGCATCTTTATCTTATGCAACAACCTTTTGTGTGGCACCTTGTCAAAGGCTTTCTGGAAATCCAGATATACCACATCCATTGGCTCCCCGTTATCTATTGCACTGCTAATGTCCTCAAAAAATTCCACTAAATTAGTTAGGCACGACCTGCCCTTTATGAACCCATGCTGCGTCTGTCCAATGGGACAATTTCCATCCAGATGCCTCGCTATTTCTTCCTTGATGATAGATTCCAGCATTTTCCCTACTACCGAAGTTAAGCTCACTGGCCTATAATTACCCACTTTCTGCCTACCTCCTTTTTTAAACAGTGGTGTCACGTTTGCTAATTTCCAATCCGCCGGGACCACCCCAGAGTCTAGTGAATTTTGGTAAATTATCACTAGTGCATTTGCAATTTCCCTAGCCATCTCTTTTAGCACTCTGGGATGCATTCCATCAGGGCCAGGAGACTTGTCTACCTTTAGCCCCATTAGCTTGCCCATCACTACATCCTTGGTAATATCAATCCTCTCAAGGTCCTCACCTGTCATAGCCTCATTTCCATCAGTCACTGGCATGTTATTTGTGTCTTCCACTGTGAAGACCGACCCAAAAAACCTGTTCAGTTCCTCAGCAATTTCCTCATCTCCCATTATTAAATCTCCCTTCTCATCCTCTAAAGGACCAATATTTACCTTAGCCACTCTTTTTTGTTTTATGTATTTGTAGAAACTTTTACTATCTGTTTTTATATTCTGAGCAAGTTTACTCTCATAATCTATCTTACTCTTCTTTATAGCTTTTTTAGTAGCTTTCTGTTGCCCCCTAAAGATTTCCCAGTCCTCTAGTCTCCCACTGATCTTTGCTACTTTGTATGTTTTTTCCTTCAATTTGATACTCTCCCTTATTTCCTTAGATATCCACGGTCGATTGTCCCTCTTTTTACTGTCCTTCCTTTTTGTTGGTATAAACCTTTGCTGGGCACTGTGAAAAATCACTTGGAAGGTTCTCCACTGTTCCTCAACTGTCTCCTATTATTAAATCTCCCTTCTCATCTTCCAAAGGACCAATATTTACCTTAGCCACTCTTTTTTGTCTTATATATTTGTAGAAGCTTTTACTATCTGCTTTTATGTTCTGAGCCAGTTTACTTTCATAGTCTACCTTACTCTTCTTCATGGCTTTTTTAGTAGCTTTCTGTTGTCCCCTAAAGACTTCCCAGTCCTCTAGTCTACCACTAATTTTTGCCACTTTGTATGTATTTTCCTTCAAGTTGATACTCTCCCCCACCTCCTTAGATATCCACGGTCGATTTTTCCCCTTTCTACCGTCTTTCTTTTTTGTCGGTATGAACCTTTTCTGAACACTGTGAAAGATCGCTCGGAAGGTTCTCCACTGTTCCTCAACTGCTTCACCATGAAGTCTTTGCTCCCAGTCTACCTTAGCTAGTTCTTCTCTCATCCCATTGTAATCGCCTTTGTTTAAGCACAAAACACTAGTGTTTGATTTTACCTTGTCATCCTCCAACTGTATTTTAAATTCCACCATATTGTGGTTGCTCCTTCCAAGAGGATCCCGAACTATGAGATCATTAATCAATCCTGCCTCATTACACAGGACCAGATCTAGGACCACTTGTTCCCTTGTAGGTTCCATTACATACTGTTCCAGGAAATTATCCCGGGCACATTCTATAAACTCCTCCTCAAGGCTGCCTTTACCAACCTGGTTAAACCAATCGATATGCAGATTAAAATCTCCCATGATAACCGCTGTACCATTTCTACATGCATCCGTTATTTCTTTGCTTATTGCCTGCCCTACCATCCTGTTATTATTTGGTGGCCTATAGACTACTCCTATCAGTGACCTTTTCGCCTTACTATTCCTGATTTCCACCCAAATTGATTCAACCTTGTCCTCCATAGCACCAATATCATCCCTTACTATTGCCCGGATGCCATCCTTAAACAACAAAGCTACACCACCGCCCTTACCGTCCATTCTATCCTTTCGTATAATCTGATACCCGTGGATATTTAACTCCCAGTCGTGACCATCTTTTAACCATGTTTCAGTAATGGCCACTAAATCATAGTCATTCACGATGATTTGCGCCAACAACTCATTTACCTTATTTCGTATACTACGAGCATTCAGGTAAAGTACACTTATGCTGTTTTTTATGTCTTTGTTATGAATCCTAACACCTTGATCAGTAACTTTTCGCAATTTATTTTTCCTCTTACCCTTTCTCCTAATTTTCCTTGTCTTTGAACCCATATCTCTACATAACAACCTGTCACGTAACCTGCTGCCTTGATCTTCATTAACCATTATACTGTCCATAGCTTTACACTTCCCTTCCCCCCAACTTGCTAGTTTAAAGTCCTTATAACCAACCAATTTTCCTATTCGCTAGAACACTGGTACCAGAATGGTTCAGGTGAAGACCGTCCCAACGGTACAGGTCCCTCCTGCCCCAGTCCTGATGCCAATGCCCCATGAAATGGAATCCCTCTTTCCCGCACCACTCCTTTAGCCACGTGTTAACTTCTCTAATTTTCTCAACCCTATGCCAATTGGCACGTGGCTCGGGTAGTAATCCAGAGATTATAACCTGGAGGACCTGTTCTTTAATTTAGTCCCTAGTGTTTGATAATCCCCAAACAGGTTCTCTTTCCTAGTCTTACCTATGTTGTTAGGCCCAATGTGGACCACAACAACTGGATCCTCCCCCTCCCTCTCCAAAATCCTTTCAAGCCGATCAGAGATGTCCCTCACCCTGGCACCGGGCAGGCAACATACCATGCGGGACTCTCGATCTGGCTTACAAAGGATGCCATCAATCCCCCTAATTATAGAATCCCCTACAACTACCACTTGTCTTTTTGCTCCCCCCTCTTGAATGGCTTCCTGTACCACGGTGCAGTGGTCAGTCAACGCATCCTCCCTACAGCCCTCTTCCTCATCCACACAGGGAGCAAATACCTCACACCTGTTGGACAAGGTCAAGGGCTGAGGCTCCTCAACTCCTAAACTCAGGATCCCCCTACCTGCCTCCCTTGCAGTCACACCACTCTGTCCCTGACCACTGTCTGAATTAACAGTACGTATTCTACCGGGTGTGACTGCCTCCTGAAACAAAGCGTCCAGGTAATGTTCCCCCTCCCTGATGTGCCGCAGTGTGTGCAGCTTGGTCTCCAGCTCATCAATTCTGAGCTGAAGTTCCTCGAGCAGCCAACACTTGCTGCAGATGTGGTCACTGACGGTCTCAATGGGATCCACCAGTTCCATCATCATACAGCAACAGCACATCACCTGTCCAGCCATATTCAACTAGTTAATTAATTTAAATTAAAAAAAACAAAATTTCTTTATAGAACCGGTTGTAAACAGGGTTTTAACTACGCGTAGGGAATGTTCCACGGGTTGGGTGATGGATGGGGATGGGGGAAGAGATCTGATGGGGAGGCTGTGAGAGAGTGTGGGCGCTGGTGCTGGAGGGAGGGGAGGCCCGGGGATGGGGAAATTGGGATAAGGCCACAACAGGAGCGGCGCCAGAGAGGGCGGGGCCGGCTCAGGAAAGCGCGGGCTTTTTCCTGCGTTAGGGAAGGACGGGGGGGGGGGGGGGGGGGGTGGAGGAGCGCACACTGATTGCTGGGGAGGGGGGGGGGATTCCCACACGGGGGGGGGGGGTCAATGGGACGGCGGGGGAGGCCAGGATCAGCAGGAGTCAGCTGACTTACGGGAGTGTTATGGGGGGAGCAAAACAGCTAGATACGGATCTAGCGGGGGGCGGGAGAGGGGGGGAGGGGGGGAATAGGGTTGCTGCTGCATTGGCCGATGTGGAGCTGGAAACAGAAGAGGTGGTCGGGGCGGGGGGCCCCCGTCTGGGGGACTGGAGAGTGCGGGAGGCGCGGGCACGGGACTGGCCTAGAAAAGGAGATGGCTAGTCGGCAGGGGGGGGGGGGGGGGGGGAAGCCCCCCAATCCGGCTGATAACTTGGAATGTGAGGGGCCTGAATGGGACGGTTAAGAGGGCCCGAGTGTTCGCGCATTTAAAGGGACAGAAGGCAGACGTGGGCATGCTTCAGGAGACGCATCTGAAGGTTGGACCTACCGTTGAGGAGGATGGAAATGAGCTTGCGGCACTTGGGGATCCAGGTAGCTAGGAGCTGGGGGGCCCTGCACAAACTTAATTTGACGCAGCTGGTGGAGCAGATGGAGGAGGACTTCAAAAGATGGGATATGTTGCCGCTCTCGCTAGCGGGCAGGTACAGTCGATTAAAATGATGGTCCTCCCGAGGTTTCTTTTTGTGTTCCAGTGCCTTCCTATTATGATTACCAAGGTCTTTTTTAAGTGGGTAGGTAGGAGCATCATGGGTTTTGTGTGGGCAAACAAGACCCCGAGGGTAAGAAAGGGATGGGTAGGACAGGTATTCCATTCGGGGCTGGATGCGAAGAACAGAGCAGTGGCAATACTGGTGGGGAAGCGGGTGTCGTTTGAGGCCAAGAATATTGTAGTGGACAATGGAGATCGATACGTGATGGTGAGCGGTAGGTTGCAGGGGGCGTGGGTGGTATTGGTAAACGTATACGCCCCGAACTGGGATGATGCTGGATTTATGAAGCGCATGTTGGGGCGGATTCTGGATCTGGAGGCAGGAAACTTGATAATGGGGGGGGGGGGATTTCAACACGGTGTTGGACCCAGCATGAGATCGCTCCAGATCTAGGACGGGGAAGAGGCCGGCTGCGGCCAAGGTGCTTAGGGGGTTTATGGACCAGATGGGGGGAGTAGACCCGTGGAGATTTGCTAGGCCCCTGGCCAGGGAATTTTATTTTTTTTCTCACATACACAGAGCCTACTCCCAGATAGATTTTTTTGTTTTGAGTAGGGCCCTGATCCCGAAAGTGGAGGGAACGGAGTACTCGGCCAAAGCTATCTCAGACCACGCCCCGCACTGGGTGGAGCTGGAGTTAGCAGAGGAGAGGGACCAACGCCCGTTGTGGAGGTTGGATGTGGGACTGCTGGCAGACGAGGAAGTGTGCAGGAGGGTGCGGGGGTGTATTGAAAGGTATCTGGAGGCTAACGACAACGGGGAGGTGCAGGCGGGGGTAGTATGGGAGGCGCTGAAGGCTGTGGTCAGGGGAGAGTTCATCTCCATCAGGGCTCACAGGGTGAAGAGAGAGGGCAGGGAAAGGGAGAGGTTAGCGGGGAAGATTTTAAGGGTAGACAGGAGATATACAGAGGCCCCCGAGGAGGGACTACTTAGGGAGCGGCGAAGTCTCCAGATGGAATTCGACCTGTTGACCACAGGGAAGGCAGAGGCACAGTGGAGGAAAGCACAGGGGGCGACGTACGAGTATGGGGAGAAGACGAGCCGGATGCTGGCACATCAGCTCCGTAAGAGGATGGCAGCGAGGGAGATAGGTGGAGTTAAGGATAGCAGGGGAACTACAGTGCGGAGTGCGGTGAAAGTAAATGAGGCATTTAAGGACTTTTATGAGGAGCTGTACAGATCTTAGCCCCCAGTGGAGGAAGAGGGGATGCGATGATTTCTAGATCAACAGAGGTTCCCGAGGGTGGAGGAGCAGGAGGTGGCTGGTTTGGGGGCGCCAATTGGGTTGGAGGAGCTGGTTAAAGGACTAGGGAGCATGCAGGCGGGTAAGGCCCCGGGGCCAGATGGGTTCCCGGTTGAGTTTTACAGGAAATATGCGGACCTGTTAGCCCCGTTGCTAGTGAGGACTTTCAATGAGGCAAGGTAGGGGGGGACCCTGCCCCCGGCAATGTCCGGGGCGCTGATCTCTCTGATCCTGAAGTGGGACAAGGACCCACTGCAATGTGGGTCGTATTGACTGATCTCGCTCCTCAATGTGGATGCTAAGTTGCTGGCAAAAGTGCTGGCTACGAGAATTGAGGACTGTGTCCCGGGGGTGATTCATGAGGACCAGACAGGATTTGTAAAGGGCAGGCAGCTAAACACCAATGTGCGGAGGCTCCTCAATGTGATTATGATGCCCTCGGTGGAGGGAGAGGCGGAGATAGTGGCAGCTATGGACGCGGAGAAGGCCTTTGACCGGGTGGAGTGGGAGTATCTTTGGGAAGTGTTGCGGAGGTTTGGGTTTGGGGAGGGGTTTATCAGTTGGGTTAAGCTCCTATATAGAGCCCCGGTGGCGAGTGTGGCTACGAATCGGCGGAGGTCGGAGTATTTTCGGCTGTATCGAGGGACGAGGCAGGGGTGCCCCCTGTCCCCCCTGATGTTTGCATTAGCAATTGAGCCTTTGGCCATGGCATTAAGGGAGTCCAGGAAATGAAGGGGGTGGTCCGAGGGGGAGAGGAGCATCGGGTGTCACTGTATGCGACGACCTGTTGCTGTACGTGGCAGATCCAGTGGAGGAGATGGTGGAGGTCATGCGGATCCTAAGGGAGTTTGGGGACTTCTCGGGCTATAAGCTCAATGTAGGGAAAAGTGAGCTCTTTGTGGTGCATCCAGGGGACCAGGGAAGAGGGATAGACGACCTACCGTTGAGGAGGATGGAAATGAGCTTGCGGTACTTGGGGATCCAGGTAGCTAGGAGCTGGGGGGCCCTGCACAAACTTAATTTGACGCAGCTGGTGGAGCAGATGGAGGAGGCCTTCAAAAGATGGGATATGTTGCCGCTCTCGCTAGCGGGCAGGTACAGTCGATTAAAATGATGGTCCTCCCGAGGTTTCTTTTTGTGTTCCAGTGCCTTCCTATTATGATTACCAAGGTCTTTTTTAAGCGGGTAGGTAGGAGCATCATGGGTTTTGTGTGGGCAAACAAGACCCCGAGGGTAAAGAGGGGGTTTCTGGAGCGTAGCAGGGACAGGGAGGGCTGGCGTTGCCGAATCTGGGTGGCTATTATTGGGCAGCCAACGTGGCGATGATCCGTAAGTGGGTAATAGAGGGAGAGGGGGCGGCATGGAAGAGGTTGGAGGTGGCGTCCTGCAAAGGAACGAGCCTGAGGGCGCTGGTGACGGCACCGCTGCCGCTCTCGCCGACAAGGTACACCACGAGTCCGGTGGTGGCGGCAACGCTAAAGATCTGGGGGCAGTGGAGATGACAGAGGGGTGAGATGGGAGCCTCGGTGTGGTCCCCGATCCGGGAGAACCATCAGTTCGTCCCAGGAAGGATGGATGGGGGGTTTCGGAGCTGGCATCAGGTAGGGATCAGATGGATGGGCGACCTGTTTATAGATGGGACGTTTGCGAGCCTAGGGGCGCTGGAGGAGAAGTTTGGGTTACCCCAGGAAATGCGTTCAGGTATATGCAAGTGAGGGCATTTGTGAGGCAGCAGGTATGGGGATTCCCGTTGCTCCCGGCACAGGGGATTCAGGACAGGGTGATTTCGGGTGTATGGGTCGGAGAAGGCAAGGTTTTGGCGATATATCAGGAGATGAAAGAAGAGGGGAGGCTTCAGTAGAGGAGCTGAAGGGCAAGTGGGAGGAGGAGTTGGGGGAGGAGATTGAAGAGGGTATGTGGGCTGATGCCCTGAGTAGGGTTAATTCCTCTTCCTCATGTGCCAGTCTCAGCCTGATACAGTTTAAGGTCATTCACAGAGCGCATATGACAGGGGCGAGGTTGAGTAGGTTCTTTGGGATGGAGGACAGATGCGGGAGGTGCTCGGGAAGCCCGGCGAATCATGCCCACATGTTCTGGTCGTGCCCGGCACTGGATGGGTTCTGGAGGGGTTTCTCGAAGACTATGTCCAAGGTGGTGAAAGTCCAGGTCAAGCCAAGTTGGGGGCTGGCACTATTTGGGGTGGCGGATGAGCCGGGAGTGCAGGAGGCGAAAGAGGCCGGTATTCTGGCCTTTGTGTCTCTGGTAGCCCGGCGGAGGATCTTGCTCATGTGGAAGGACGTGAAGCCCCCCAGTGTGGAAGCCTGGATAAATGACATGGCAGGGGTCATTAAGCTGGAGAGGATAAAGTTTGCCTTGAGAGGGTCTGCGCAGGGGTTCAACCGTTCCTAGACTATCTCGCGGAGCGTTATAATGAGGTCGGTCAGCAGCAGCAGCAACCCAGGGAGGGAGCGGGGGAGGGGAGGGGGGTGTCTCTTTCGGGGGGTGGTATTTGGGTGGGCGGGGGAGGGGGTTTTCCCTAGGGGTACTTGTAAAAAAGCATATGGGAGGGTTATTATGTGCGTTGATATGTTTATGTTCTGTTCTGTTCTTTTCTCTTTCTCTTTTCTGTTACGGGGGGGGGGGGTTAATTGGATGAAAATATTTGTTGGGAAAACTTTGAATCAATATATTTAAAAAAAAAAGAATTGGCCACGCTAAATTGCCCCTAATTGGAAAAAAGAGAATTGTGTACTCTTAATTTATGAGAAAATGAAGCCACCTCCATCTGCCCTCATACCGATCTCTCCCCCACTACCCATTTCCTGACCACAGCGATATTTGCCATCCAGTAGCAGTTCATTATATTTTGCAAATCAACCCCACCCACGCTCCCCCCCTCCCCTCAATCCCCCACCTCGCCCAGGCTCCAAAAAATCCTTTTTGACCCACAGGACCTTTCCTGCCCATACAAACCCCGAGATCAGCGCATTAACCTTCTTAAAGAATGACTTTGGGACAAAGATCGGAAGGTTCTGAAATATGAGCAGGGACCATGGCAGCACCATCATCTTCACTGTCTACACCCGTCCCACCATCGACAGCGGCAGCACATCCCACCTCTTAAAATCCCCGTTCATCTGCTCCACCAACCAAGTCAAATTTAACTTATGTAGTTGTGTCCAAACCCACGTCACCTGAATGCCGAAGTATCTAAAGCTCGCCTCCACCACCTTGAACGGCAGCTCCCCTAGCCTCCTCGTCTGCCCTCTGGTCTCAATCGAGAACACCTCGCTCTTTCCCACGTTCAACTTGTACCTGGAGAACCGACCAACGTCCTCCAAAATCCCATAATGCTGCCAATGCCCCCTTCCAAAATGTATAACAACAGGTGGTCCATGTGCAGCGAAACCCTGTGCTCGACGCACCTCGCACAATCCCTCTCCAGTCCCTCAAAGCTCTAAGCGCCCTTACCAAAGGCTCTATAACCAAGGCAAAAAGCAACAGGGAGAGCCAAGATATCCTGAGCTCACCCGGTTCATCCACACACTTGCAACCACCGCCCTACAGAGCAACCTGACCCAGTCCACAAAACCATGTCCAAACCGTCCCAGCACCTCCCGCAGGTACTCCCACTCCACTTGGTCATAAGCCTTCTCCACGTCTATGGTGATATGGTAATATGCATTTACATAGTTAGACATACGACATCCGAACAGCAGGTGGGGGAAGAGATCCACCATGTGACTCCAGAGATTGGGCAGTTGGTAGTAAGTTGTACTAGAGGACAGTCACATTAGAAGTAGCTCCAGGATTATTTTGTGGTGTCTCGGCCAGGGGTGGGGGCAGGGGTGGGGGGGCTGCCATTCCATAGGGCAGGGACTCACTTTAGGTACCTGGGGGTGCAGGTTGCCCAGGAGTGGGGGTGGGGGGGGGTGCTCTGCAGGTACAACATTTCTAGTTTGGTGGGGAGGGTGAAACTGATCTAGCAAGGTGGGATGGTCTCCCTCTGTCACTGGCGGGTCGGGTACAGGCGGTTAAAATGAATGTGTTTGTGGTGATGTGCATCACTGTAAATACATGTAAGCTAGACAGACACTAGAGGGAGCACCAGAAACATCACACACACACACTCAACCAATAGATAAGTTAGATAGGAGGCGACCAATGGACATTCACGATACACAAGGAGGTGACACGACCACAGGGGGGCATTACACCAACCCATACACAAAGGACACCACACACATGATCAGCCCTTTGGCCAGTGGAGACAGTCAGTGAGGAGAGGCACAGGGTTGATTCATTATCACACCCACCACGTGGAAGACAGCAGATGGTTAGTCAGTTTAGGTATCTACAATAGGATTAGCAGTAGTGTTAAACTCAAGTTATAAAAGTGTACACAGTGTAAATAAATGAGTTGAAGTTATTTACACGTCTCGACCTTCCTTGACAAATGCAACACAAGGAAGTCGCTTATGTTACAAAGGAAGCATAACAAAACAGTGTTGCCACGATTTCTGTTTATTTTTCAATGCCTGCCAATTTTCCTGCCAAAGCTTTTTTCAGAGAGATTGAGGGAAGGATTATGTCGTTTATTTGGGGAGTGAAGGTGGCCAAAGTTAGAAAGGTGCTACTGCAGAGGGGAAGGCAGGCAGGGGGTTTGGGTCATCTGAACCTGATGTGTTATTACTGGGCGGCGAATGTGGAGAAGGTGTGGAGCTGGGCAAGAGGGGTTGATTCCCAGTGGGTCAGAATGGAGGAGAGTTTGTGCAGGGGGTCGGGATTGAAAGCACTAGCAACAGCGCCGCTCCCGATGACCCCGGGGAAATACTCGGGGAGTCCGGTAATAATAGCTTCATTGAGAATTTGGAGGCAGTTTCGCCAACACTTCGGGTTGGGGGCAGGGTCAAGGGAAATGCCGATTCGGGGGAACCACATGTTTGATGCAGGGAGGTGGGATGGAAATTTTCAGAAATGGGAGGAGAAGGGGATTAAGACACTAAAAGATTTGTTTCTTGGGGGTCGGTTTGCAGGATTGAAGGAGCTGGAAGCAAAGTATGGGCTGGAGCAGGCGGAAATGTTTAGATACATGCAGGTTCGAGATTTTGCCAGAAAGGAGATACAGGGCTCCCCGGTGGAGCCGGCCTCCACATTGCTAGAGGAGGTGCTGACGATAGGGGGACTGGAGAAGGGTGCAGTGTCAGCGGTTTATGGGGCTATTTTGGAAGAGGAGAAAGCACCACTGGAAGGGATCAAAGCAAAGTATCGAGAATCAGTATAAATATTGACTGTCTTACTTTTAGCCAGAATCCATGCCCGAGTAAGTGCGAATAACTCAGCTGCTTGGGCAGACGTTCCCGAAGGCAGAGCAAAAGCTTCCACTATCTCGAATGGAGTTACTATTGCATAGCCGGCCAGGAGGATCGTATCTTTGGTCGGTTCGCTGACACATCAGTGAAAAAGATGATGTCTCGATTTTCGAGTGGGTGACTCAATAAATCAGGGCGAGTGGTTGTGGTGGCTTCAACCAATAGTACACAGTCATGATGAAAGAAGATGTTCTTCTTCTGAGGGTGCGGGTAAGAGTGTAGCAGGGTTGATAGCTGGTGCTCACTTGTAGGTAAAGATAGTCTTAGAGAGAAGGATTACCTTGTATCCAGAGTGTCGAGCCGCAGTATAATGCTGCGGATGAATTAAGCAGCAGCAAAACAGAGTGAGGAATCAATACTGTCCACGGGCGGTCGAGTACAAGGAGTACTGATTTTTCTACTGTGGCGGCCGTGGCTGTTACTGCTCTTAAGCAACTTGGCATACCCTTTACCACAGCACATAGGGCGACCGAGTAATAGGCAAGGGGTCGTTTCCCTCCTCAATGCTCCTGCACCAGGACCCCTTTTGCAAATCTCCCTGCTTCATTCACGTAAAGAGTAAAGGGCTTGGTGAAATTAGGCAGTCCCAAGGCAGGCATGCTAATCATGGCTTGTTTCAAGTTCCAAAATGCTTGCTCCCTCTCTGGGGTCCAGGTAACAACTGAAGGGGCGTCCTGTCGGGTAGCCTTGCGCAGTACTGTGTCCATCTCTCTATAGTCCGGGATCCATTGCCTGCAATAGCCCACCATGCCGAGGAAGGTAAGGGTTTCCTTTTTTTGTGCGCGGAGTTGGTACCCTTGCTACAGCCTGTATGCTTTCAGACCCAAGCCTCCGCTGTCCTTGCTGCAGCTAAAATCCCAAATACAGCTGTCTCCTGACAGAATTGCAGCTTGTCCATTGAGACCCAATGCCCTCTTTCTGCCAGGTGTGACAATAACAAAAGGGTATCCTGTTGACAAGTTAGACTCCCCTCTGAGGCCAACAATAAATCGTCCGCATATTGTAACAGCATTGAGCCAGCCGACAACTGGCACTCATCCAACTCTCTTTTAATCGCCACAGCATATACTGCCGGGCTTTCTGTGTAGCCCTGCGGGAGGCACGTCTAAGTGTACTGTTGATTCCGATATGTAAAAGCAAATAGATATTGACAGTCCGGGTGCAATGATATGGAGAAAAAGGCTGAGCATAAATCTATGACAGAGAAGGTGTCTGCTGTTGGTGGTATAGAAGACAAAATGACATTTGTGTCCAGCACCAATGGAGCAATAGGGATAACAATTTTATTGACAGCTCTGAGATCTTGCACAAATCGCCACTCGTTGGGTCTTCCTACCTTTGGAATGGGGAGTATCGGGGTGTTACAGGGGCTTTGTGTCCTCTTCAGCACCCCTTGCTGTAATAGCGCATTGACCACTCCATTTATCCCTTTCTCTGCTTCTGGTGCCAACCGGTATTTCAAGCAGGGCAGGGCAACGTTCCTCTGTAACTGCACCCTATGCGCTGGGGCAGAATGTACTTTTCCAACATGGTTTTGATGTTGGGCCCATAGATGTGCCAGTGCCTGGGCCAGGACTGAAGGGAGTAAATGATGGCTCTCTCGGGGAGGTTGTTGTATTTAAAATGTAGCGGGCCATTGCTCCTCTTTCCAGGTCACTCTGCCCTCCTGTTTGCCATAAAACTCTATCAGGCAATTTTGTCCGTCTACTTCAACATCAATCTGATGGAGCACCTTTTTTTTTTCTGGCCTCTTTCATCAGTTCTCCAATTTTCTTTGCCTTAGTGGGATGTCTTACGGCCAATGTTAAATGGGGTTCTGAAGTTAAACCCATCCTAAAGAGGTCCCTCTGACTATCGGTCAACTGTACTAACATTCCTAATCCCACAACACCGAAAAATAACAATGGGGTGACTTGCAATGTTGTCTGCTTTCCTAGGTGACATTGCGCTTGTACATTGTATGCGGGCTCATGCTCACGAGCATACCAAGCCGTGCAGTAGGTCACGATATTCTCTTGTCTGGACTCTACAGTGGTACTGTAAGGGTTAACGTTCAGCTATCAGCATACAATATAGACACAGAGCGATCTGGCTCTTGGTCAGAAGCTAATAAATTCAACAACTGATGAGCACGTATCTGAGGCAGTTCCGTGAACATGTCATTGTTAGTGCAATGTATTATTGCCCCCAATTTGCAGACTGTCTGTCTGCCAAGCAGAAGGAGGGGTGTAGTTTTTTGAAATAGTCATAGTATCGACCAAGGGGATATCATCAATTTCCAGGTTAGTCGGGCGTAATACAGGCTCCGTCATGGGAATACCGGCTACTCCCACAGTGACAATAGAGGACTCACCGAGGGTTAGTTCCACGGAGGGGGGCACAGACGACATAGTAGCGCTGGTATCAACCAGAAGGTCCACATAATGATCTCTTATTTTAACCGTTGTCATAGGTTCGTCCCTTACTGAGTTGGACAGTCTGATCATGGCTGCCTGTGCCACCTTTTCTCCATGGCACCCCTATTGGTTTTGATTAGGGTTGGGGTCAGAGTACATGAAGGGAGGCGGGGGAGGGGGCATGTCTCCAAGTGGGGCGCATCCATCCTGGGGGGTTAAGTTACATTCACGGGCCCAATGCCCCTTTGCCCCACATCTTCTATATTGATCCTGGGATCTATCCCTCCTTTGCCACTGTCCTCTGCCTCTATCCCGACCTCTCTGCCCTCTGCTGACCTGCTGACCCCGACCCTGCTCACTCTTTCCTTGGTAGAATTGCCCTGTGATTCTAGGCTTTTGATCTTTGGGGGCTATGAACAGTCCTTCTCGGTCCATGTTTACCAAGGAGGTAACCACTGCCAACCATGGCTGTGTTTGCCAGGTGAGATTAATCAGTTTGCAACTTTGCGCATGCTCTGGTAGCATGCAATTCAACAATGTCTGCACCGCTAAAGGTCCATTGTCTTCCAATGCAACACCGTCAGGTTTCTCCCAACAGTTCTTAAATCAAGCCACAAATTCGGGCAGCCTCTCACCCTTCTTCTGCAAACACCGTGTTACCTCGCCTATGTCACTATACTTCTTGGCCCCCTGCATGATAGCCTCTTTCCTCCTATTTGCTAACCAGTGTTCAAGGGACTCATTTCCTTCATTTAAATGATCATCATTGTGAGCCCAGTCCCCGTTTATGCCAGGTGGGACTGCAATCCCATCCTTCAAAGCTGGCCAAGGTGCACCAAGAGAGTATTTTAGAAGCAGTAAAACAACCCCTGGGAGGGGGCTATAAATACCACCCATTTAAGTCAATTTCCAATGATTGATTTTATAGGCATTAGCTATTCTTAGAGATGTATATTTCACTTTGTCAATTCAGAAAAGGTCAACTGTCTGCTGAAATGGTTAATGTTTCCTGCAGAACCTAAGGTGGCGGAGAACTTGGAATTATGCCATTTACGTCTTTTCACGTAATCTAAAAACTTATTCATATTAAATTACTTTTATTCGTAAAGGCACTTTCTTTCTTTTAAACTGATTTTAATTTCCAATGTTTCAGTGCATTAGAGAAATCTCAACAGAAATCCCTTAAGTTATATTCTCGGACTCACAATGACAGATGATAAAAAATACAATCCTCTTAGCACTTCATGCTTTGACCAAAGTTAATTGGTTAAACAAAACACACAGATTCTCACAGCTCACAAATATCACAGTTAACCATTAACCTTATCTCACAGCTACAGAAAATCTGAATTCCCTTTTTGACAGGAACCCATCTATTACGCTTTTACCTTAATCTTCTATTTACTTTTACTCCCCTGTTTATTTTCCGAGAGGGGGTCAGCTTCATTAGATTCCTATGCGGGACATATAGGTTTTCCTACCTCACTCCGTTGCTTTACAATTGTTTCTTTTCATTTTCGTACTCATTTTGACTCCCTTATCTGGCTTCTTGAAGGAGTTCACCTTCTTTCTCGCTCCGGATATCTTTACCGAGGCTTCGGGATGACCTGTGAGTGGGCGTCGAGTTTATTGCTCATCGTTCCTTCTGAAACAAAGCATATATATATAACAAGGACCGTGGGAAATTATTAACAAATATTACAAGGAGCGCACACTGGTGTTAGTCCTTTTGCGAATCTCAAAGCCTGCTGATTGTTCAGGTTTTTTTTTTCAGTCTCTAAGGTACCTTTGTTCTTCTCATGCAGCTATCAGTAATTTATTAATTAAGATAACTCTCCTACTGGCCAGTAATTAAGGCTGCTGAGCCGCAGACTCCCCTTTCAGCTGGGGTCGGGCTATGGCTCTCTCCCTTTCAGCTGAGAGAGTCCTGTTTAGAGATTCATTTTGGGATTCACTTCCCGTTAAATTAGGGAAACTGCAATGCCTACGCCAATTTGTTGAAGAAACTATAAGTCGGCACTTCGAGTTTTCGCCAAAGGTCCTTTATTTAACACGAAGTTCGTGGGGGGGATTAGAGAGACCACAGTCATTCCAAATGTCCCTGCATTACAAAAGTAAGGCAAGCAATTTATATGATACAGTAAGCAATATCTGGGACAAAATGAATTCTTTAGCAAAAAGACCGAAAAGCAAGCAGGCCGGAGTTAGAGTTTAATAATAGGCCTTGAGTTCCTCGCCTAAGAAAAGTAATAATTGTCTGCTGTCAGCAAAACAATGTGCAGCTGTATGCTTGTTTACATTGTTTGACCTTCTGACTGTTTCATACAGAACTTCTTGACTAAAAATAAGGCTAAATATCCATCATGCCTATTTCCATGAAATATAGTCAAACTAATCCACCAACTAAAATCCCTTCCACACAGAGCACACCTCACGAGGGCGAGGATGAGCTGATTCTTTGAAGGAGCAGAAGATGTGTGTGAACGTTGCGGGAGGGGCCCGCTAATCACGTTCATATGTTTTGATCCTGTCCAAAGCTAGAGGATTACTGGAAGGAGGTTTTTAGGGTAATTTCTAAAATGGTGCACGTGAAACTGGACCAGGGCCCCCAGGAGGCCATATTCGGGTTGTCAGACCAGCCTCGTTGATCGCCCGAAGGCGGATCCTGATGGGTTGGAGAGAAACCTCTCCACCCTGTGCCCTGGCGTGGCGGGGGGGACCTGTTGGAATTCTTAACTCTTGAGAAGGTTAAGTTTGAACTGAGGGGAAGGATGGAGGGGTTCTACAATTCATGGGCATTATTCATTATGCACTTTCAAGAACTGGATAACATCGAACATTAGTTGGTGGGGTGCTGGGAGGCTTGGGGGGAGGGGGACTGTGTGTGTTAATGGTGACTATGGGTGATTCCTGATTCCTTTTTGTCATTTGTTTATGTGAACATGTGGGCTAATGTTTGGGGTTTGGTGGGAGGATGGGATCGTTGTTATTGATATGGGGATTGACATATTTGTTACTGATTATTGTTTATTGTTGGTGGGTGTAAATATGGGAGAAAATGTGAAAAAGGAGGAGAATAAAAAATACTTTTTAAAAAAAGAAGTAGCTCCAGGAGAATTCACTTATCGTTACCGTTTGTATCATAGTTCGTTAGTTATCTTTCCATGTGTTCATTTTGTGACTAAACTATCTTACTAGTCAAAGAATTAGATGTTCTGTGTGCATCTTTACCACGGCCACAACACAGAACATAACATGTTACCAAGAGTGTTGAACAATTGAAGACAACTATGGAGAAGACGGGACAAATCATACCGAAGAAAGAAAAAAGAAAATTCTTCCACCTACCTGGTAAATTACGGGCAACTGGAACTCAACGCACGGAAGGACTGTGAAGTTAGAGATGGAAGGTCTGAAGGCACCTCACCACCTTCAAGTCACTGTGGTGATGTGCATCAATGTAAATGCATGTAGGCTAGCTAGACACTAGAGGGAGCACCAGAAACATCACACACACACGCTCAACCAATAGATCAATTAGATAGCAGACGACCAATGGACATTCACGATACACAAGGAGGTAACACGACCACAGGGGGGCATTACACCAACCCATATATAAAGGACACCGTACACATGATCTGCCTCTTTCCATTGGAGACAGTCAGTGAGTACAGACACAGTGTTGATTCAATATTACACCCACCACGTGTAGAAGATTGTAGTTTAGTCGGGCAGTATGGTCGGCACGGGCTTGGAGGGCCGAAGGGCCTGTTCCTGTGCTGTACATTTCTTTGTTCTTTGTTCTTTGTTCTTTGTGGATTGCAGCAGCTGGTTAGTCAGTCTAGATAGCTATACTAGGATTAGCAGTAGTGTCGAACCCGAGTAATAGAAGTGTAAATAGTTTAATAAACGTGTTGAAGTTATCTCCACGTCTGAACCTTCCTTTGTCAAGTGCACCACAAGGAAGCCGCTTATGTTACACCTACAAGATAACAAATCAGTCACCATTAATGTAGATGAGAATTGTCGTGCTTTAAAGCAGAAGTTCAACCTCTATGTTGCAATCCTTGGCCTGCAGGCACTGCCTGAGGAGAGGCGTATTATTGCATTACTGCCAGTGGTAGCAGGCCCTCAAGCCATTGAAATTGACAATACCTTCGCCTTCGACAGTGAAGCAGAAAGCAAAACCTTCGATGAAGTAATAAAATACTTTGATCGACATTGCTCCCCGAAGAGAAATAAACGTTTGAGCGGTATATCTTTTGCACGCGTACCCAGAGAGCGGGCAAATCTTTCAATTGTTTTCTAACCAACTGGCGGTTGAAGGCGCTGTCGTGCAATTTTAGTATGTTAAAGTCATCGATTATTCACAATCAGATAGTGTTTGGGATATCGAATGATAAGGTACGCGAGAGACTATTGAGGGAAGAAGAGCTTCAATTAGAAAGCGTTATCAAGATTTGTCATGCAAGCGAGCTAGCTGCACAGCAGATTAGTACGCTAAGCCTGAAACATTTTGCCATCAATGTGGAAGAAGACGCCAGTGTCATAAGCTTAGTGACACATTCCAATAAGAAACGGGGTCCCATTGCAGATGGCCATTTTAAATGGCCGACCCGATTGTCCATTTTGTGTCAGCGATGCAGCAATCAACATGGGCCACAACAAGGTCCAGCATCGGTGTGTTCCAAGTGCGGAAGAACAAATCACTTTGCGAGGCAATGTTTTTTTCGTCCAACAGTGGGCCAAACAGGATCTGTTAACGTGATTGACGAGATGAACATTGAAGACCTGTTTTTCATTTATCTGATTTTGACTGAGAACGCGATGAGTCCTGCAGTGATCTCTGTATGTAGTAATACATTATCAGACTATGTTAAGCTAGTACAGGCAATTGAACACTTGATGGCCACACTATCAGGACCTATATAAAGGTTTTCCCGCTCTTTCCTAGTGGAGAGTGTGTCTGGAGCGCAGAGAGTACAGAGCTAGAGAGAAGAAGTTAATAGATATTAGTATATAGCATTATCTTATTTAATAGTTTAATTTACAGTTATTTGTTTGTTTACTAATTTAGTATTAAGTAAAAAGAACTCATGAGATTATTTTATATTACTCATGAAATTACTTTATCATCACTGGAATACTACATCTATATTTCAACAACTCGGCTAGACAAAAAGAGTAATATATATATTACAATATCGTAATATGACATGGTACCAGGTCAGAATAAGCTTTAAGAAAGACTAGTAAGTAAAATCAAATAAAGAAGATAAAGTATCAATAACGACTATTCGACTGGTGAAGTCATCGCAGAAGCTGAATCCTCGACTACGGATCGATTTTCGATGGATCAAGTGCAGGCTCCCAGACATCTGAACACAATCGGTAGCAGGACAGCAAGCAATTAAAATCTACAATGCATTCATTTTTGCTGTGGGCGAAGATAAAACCAAATTTGAACATATAATCGCTAAATTCAATGATCACTGCAGAATGCAAACTAATGAAATTTTCGAGCGATTCCGACTTCATAAGCGAGTGCAAAAAGTTGGAGAATCTGTTAACAACTTCATAACTGATCTAAAACTCCTAACTCAGACCTAGTTATGCTGATCTGCATGACTCTCTAGTAAGAGATCAAATTGTCTATGGTATAACAGATGAATCTTAAGAGAAGCCTGATTACATCAAAATGATCTTATGTTAAAAATTGCTGTTGAAAAATGCATCTCCAGTGAACAAAGTAAAAGTCAATACTTAAGAGTTTTATCCGAAAGAAAAAGGCGCAAAAGTCCACCACGAGGCTGAGAAAATAAAAATGGTGTTGCAGGCAGCACAGAAGCACGGTCGAGGCGGCAGCTACCTTACGCATGCATTTTCCATCTCGGGACATGCGCACTTTGCCCAGAAATGCGAGACACTGCAAAAGAGGTCTGCACATACGCGAATGTCAATGATGCGTCACGGCGTCAGCGTGATGATGTGTCACAGATATGGCAACGGCCAATAAAAGGGAAACTGCCCAGCTTTTGGAAAACGCTGTTTGAGATGTTCAAAGGTGAATTATTATGCTTCCCAATGCCAGTCTTCAGCAAAGTATCTCCTTCCTACACACAAGAAGAATTACGACGTGATAGCAGTTGAAACAGATGAAAAAGTCAATTCACTGCAAGATGTTTCCCAAGATGATGACATTTTCTCCTTGGAAAATACCTACTTTGTCGGAGTGATTGACGCGTCAACGAAGAGAGATCTTCAAGGGAAAGACAGATCTTCAAGCAACTGAGAAAGCACGCAACTAAGAAAACTCTTCAAGCAACAAAGAATCAACAAGTCAACATCATTAGCAACGAGTGGATGACAACAGTATGTATCAACAATTGAATCATTTTGCATGGCTTATGTTATTTAAATGCCAGCAACAGGGACATTGACAAAAAGCTAAGGTTTGAAATAGTGGATGATCACCGATCTTCGCTATTGAGTGCTCAGGCATGTAAAGATTTACAACTGATTCAGAGAATCTTCCTCAATACTTCTGAGACATCTATAATAAAAGATGACATTCAACAATTATTCAAAGAATACCCTGATGTTTTTCATGGCACGGACACACTGTTATATCAATATAAAATTCTTCTTAAAAAAGATGCCAAGCCAGTAATACATCCACCGAGAAGAGTACCAGCACCTCTCAACCTGCCCTACACCATCGAGGAGGTCAGGACAGCCACCAGGGACTGCCAAATCTGCGCGGAGTGCAAACTGCACTTCTACCGACCAGAGAAAGCGCAGCCTGATAAAGGCTACCCGTCCCTTGGAACGCCTCAGCATGGGCTTCAAAGGCCCCCCTCCCCTCCACCGACCGAAACACCTACTTCCTGAACGTGATTGAGGAGTACTCCCGGTTCCCATTCGCCATCCCCTGCCCTGACATGACCGCAACCACCGTCATCAAGGCCCTCCATAGCATCTTTGCACTGTTCGGGATCCCCGCTTACATACACAGTGATAGGGGGTCCTCCTTTATGAGCGACGAACAGCGTCAACTCCTGCGCAGCAAGGGCATCGCCTCGAGCAGTACGACCAGTTACAACCCCAGGGGTAACGGACAGGTAGAGAGGGAGAACGGAACGGTCTGGAAGACCGTCCTACTGGCCCTACTGTCCAGGAACTTCCCAGTCTCCCGCCGGCAGGAAGTCATCCCGGATGCCCTCCACTCCATCCGGTCACTGCTTTGTACCACAACCAACCAGACACCTCACGAACGTCTCCTTGTCTTCCCCAGGAAGTCCTCCTCTGGGATCTCGCTCCCAACCTGGCTGGCAGCACCCGGACCCATCCTGCTCCGAAAACACGTGCGGGTGCACAAGTCGGACCCATTGGTCGAGAGGGTCCATCTGCTCCATGCTAACCCCCAGTACGCCTACGTGGCGTACCCCAACAGCCGACAAGATACGGTCTCCCTACGAGACCTGGCGCCGGAGCCCCACGCACACCCCAGCCACCAGTCCCACCCTCCCCTCCACCGCAGCACCTTACAGGAGAATCGGTCTTTCCGCCGGCCCTGTCTAGGCCCCCCCACCCACCGACGCTCCCCGCAGGGGCTCCCTTCCCAGGTCAACCGTTTTCCCCACCAGCGCCGTCTAGGGGTGCCGAAGCTGCCATGGAGATCGAAGCCACGCTCCCGGAGTCACAGACGCCCGAGCCTCCACCGGAGTCACCGCATAAGCTCCGACGATCACAGAGGACGACCAGGGCCCCCAATCGACTGATTGCTTCATTTTAAATTGTAAACTGTAAATGTAAACCATCAAATGTGCATAGCTATCAGAATTGTAAATAGTTACAAAACACTGTACGGAGGTATTACGGTACCTCCATAACTAATTCTACTACGTTGCCATGTTTTGTAGTTTCAGGCCACCACCCCCGCCGGACTCTTTTTTAACAGGGGGTGAATGTGGTATTATAGGTATTACGGTACCTGATAGGCTGAAGCACCATTGGTGGAAACTGTATGCTTTCTATTGGTTAGGATGTATGTTAGCTCCGCCCTGCTAGGCGGGGTATAAGAACCCGTGCTGCCCCAGCAGTCTTCATTCTGTACCTGAGCTGCTCGGGGAAACATTTAGTTTATTAAAGCCTTCAGTTGGACTACAACCTCGCTTTAGTGGTCATTGGTCGTGCATCAGACCTCAACTGAGTGTAGGTACGCTCGGATCGAGAAGGAGTGTCTTGGATTTGTTACTGGAATTACCAAATTTCATGATTATGTTTACGGCTTACCAAAATTTACTGTGGAAACAGACCATTGTCTGCTTGTTAACATTATTGATAAGAATCTTAATAATATGACACTGAGACTACAATGACTTATGATGAATCTGCGTAGATATGATTTTAACCCTATCTATACTCCAGATAAAGAATTAATCATTGCTGACACTCTGTCCAGATCAATTGATACAGAGATCACACCAACAGAATCAATAAATGATATTGATGCTCATCTACAATTGTTTAAAGAATTACTTCCTGCATCCGATCACAAACTTCAACAGTTTTGTGATGAGACACAGAAGGATGCCACTTTGACCAGAGTAATCCATCACTTGCAGAATGGATGGCCTCAAGGTCACTGTCCACAATACCAGAGTATAGAGTATAAACTGACGATATCAGATGGTATTCTATTGCGACATGACAGAATTGTCATACCAGAGAGTATGAAGTCAGAAATGCTGAATAGACTTCACGAAGGTCATCTATGCATAGAGAAGTGTAAACGCAGAGCAAGGCAATCAATATGTTGGCCAGGTATTAATCAAGACATCACAGACATGATTACTTCCTGTTCTACTTGCCAGAAACACCAAAGTCAACAGTGCAAAGAAAAATTGCAGCAACATGATTTCACCTTGTCACCATAGGTGAAAGTAGGTCTCGACCGCTTTCATTCACATGGCAAAGATTACATTTTATTCACTGACCATTATTAAAATTTTCCAGAAGTCATGAAACTGAATGATCTCACATCCACAACTGTTATTAAAGCATGCAAAGACATCTTTGCTAGACATGCAATACCTCAAAGAATAATGTCTGATAATGGTCCGTGTTTTAACAGTTGGGAATGGACTGAATTTGCCACGAAGTACAATTTCAGACATATCACCTCAAGCCCTCATTTCCCGCAGTCTGACAGAAAGGTTAAAAAAGGCATTCATATTATCAAGCAGTTATTAAGTAAAGCCAGAGACTCTGGCTTTCTACTTATCTTTTCACAATCTGACTTCTACTTAACTTTGTTTACTTACAGATCATCACCTCTGACCACAGGATTATCTCCAGCACAAATGTTGTTTAATAGAAACACGAGGACAACATTACTGCATATTACTGACCCTGATCAACATGATGCTGTACAAAAACTCCATCACCAACGTAAAAAACAGAAACAGTACTATGATCAACATGCCAAGAATTTGAAACCTCTTGAAGTAGATGATACAGTTCGCATCAGACTTCCTGAAGGAGGTTGGTCAGACCCTGCTCAAGTTATTAGACAGGTTTCACCTAGATCATATCTGGTAAAAACATCAGATGACGTGTTAATCAGGAGAAATCGTCGTGATCTTCTTCAAGTCAAGGTTCACACACTTGTTTTTCCTGATCTTGATTTACATCAATCTGTTTCAAGACATGTTGAATAACAACATTCTACTGCATCACTGAGCAAGAACATTAAAATTTCTACCTCACCATTGAAATTAAGAAGATCTATGAGAAGTAGCAGAAAACCAAATAGACTCAATCTCTGAACTTTACCATGATTCTAATGTTTGCTGTACTATGTAAACCACTGCATTTCTCAGATAAATTTTCTTATGTGTACACAAGAAAATGAGAAAAAGGGGCATGTAATGATCACTATGTGGTAATACATGATCAGACTATGTTAAGCTAGTACAGGCAACTGAACACTAGATGGCCACACTATCAGGAAAAGGGTTTCCCACTCTTTCCTAGTGGAGAGTGTGAGAGTACAGAGCTAGAGAGAAGTTAATAGATATCCATATTTAGCATTATCTTATTTAATAGTTTAATCTACAGTTAGTTGTTTGTTTACTAGTTTAATATTAAGTAAAAAGAACTCACAAGATTATTTTATATTACTCATTAAATTACTTTATCATCACTGGAAGACTATGTCAATATTTCAACAACTCGGCTGGACAAAAAGAGTAATATATATATTATGATATCGTAATATAACAAATCCAAATATGCAAAGTAAAGTAAGTCTTACTTACCAGTTGCGGCAATAGCGATGGTGATACCATTGAAAACAGATGGACAATTCCATTGATGCTGAACGGAACTTTAATTAAATGCAAGCTCGACACGGGAGCAAGGGCCAACCTTATCAGTTTGTCAGATTTGAACAGTCGTCAATCAAACAAGTCCTCTGAGAGACAGCAATGGGAAGGAGATTGTGACATTGGGCGCATGTGAGCTTGAAGCATGGGTACACAACAGAAGTCACACCATAACATTTTCCATTGTGAACAGGGAATGGGAGTCCACCATAAGAGTGGAAGCATGTGAGGCACTGAACCTATTGAGTGGCTGTACATTCCATAACAACGCTGCAATAGAGGATCATTGCAAATGGCAACGCAATGAAGTGGAGCAGTTATCCGGTGTCATAAAAGCAAAAGTCAAGGTGGAGGAAGAAAAACCAGATGAAGAGATGGAGGAGCCAAAAGGAATTCAGGAATTCTGGTTGACAGTCTTCAAAAATGTGGATTTGCTCAGTAACATGACACAGGAGCATAATGAGCCTATCTTCAAGCATTTGCAAGATTTAAAGGTGACATTTTCAGATCCTGGACAACCAATAAGTTTTATTCTGGAGTTTAAATTTGAGCCAAATGAGTATTTCACAAATGAAGCACTGACAAAAACATACCAGATGGAGTTGCAGCCTGACGAGTCTGACTTTTTCATCTTTGATGGACTGGAAATCACGGGATGCACAGGGTGCCAGATCGACTGGAAGAAAGGGGAAAAAAATCACATTGAAAACCATTAAAACAAAGCAGAGGCATAGAGTTGGGACACATGTAGAACAGTTATGAAAACTGTGCAACAAAATGGAGGCCTGCCTCATAATCTTTGACAAGACCCCCGTGACCATCGCATCCTCGAACATTTCCACCAACAATGGTGCCAGCTTCTCCTTAAATCTTTTAGAAAATTTAACCAGGAACCCATCCGGCCCCACCGCCTTCACCGCCTGCATTTCCCGATTGCTAGCTTCATTTCCTCTACCCCCACCGACTCCTCTAGCCCCACCTTCTTCGCTTCATCCAACCTCGGGCACTCTAACCCACCCAGGAACTCCCTCATCTCCCGCTCATCCTCTGATGGCTCCGCCTTATACAAGTCCCTATAAAACTCCTCAAACACCTTGTTAATCTGCTCCGGAGCCACCACCAACTCCCCCATCCTGTCCCGAACCCAAACTATCTCCTTCGCTGCGAATCTGACCTGCCAACGTGCAACCCGCTTTCTCCCCATACTCATAAACAGCTCCCCCTGCCCATCTCAACTGATGCACCACCTTTCCCATGGACAGCAGGTCAAACCTTGCCTGCAACTCCTTCCTCTTTGCCAGGAATCCTGGATCCGGGCCCCCACATACCTCCCGTCCACTTCCAAAATCTCTATCAACATTGGCGTTCCTCCCTCTCCTCCCTATCCACCTTAGCCTGAAACAAAATCACCTCCCCTCTCACCACTACCTTCAGAGCCTCACAAAGGTGAGATCTCCCCTGTGCAATTGAACTCCACATACGCCTCACTTTCCTTATCTTGTCACAGAAGCTCTGCTCCACCAACAACCCCACATCCATCCTCCACCCTGGCTTCTGGCACCCCCCCGCCCCGCTCACCCTTCTCCAGTATCAAATCCATCCAGTGCGGAGCGTGATCCAAAATCACACTCTACCCTCTTGACTCCAACCAACAGCACCTTCCCCAGCATGAAAAAGCCCATCCTTGAGAAGACCTTGTACACTGAGGGGAAAAAACGATTCTCCTGGTCTCTTGGGTGTAAAAGTCACCATGGGTTAACCCCCCCCCCAAATAAAATCTCCCTCACGAGCTCAGTCAGTGCCTTCGCCCCCCCGCCCCCCCCCCTCATCCCTCCGACAGGGTAAGCGAGCGCGACTGGGACCTATCCACCTTCGGCTCCAGTACTGTGTTCCAATCCCCCCCAAAATCAACTCATGAGTCGCCAGATTCGGAATGAAAATGAAATGAAATGAAAAATGAAAATGAAATGAAAATCGCTTATTGTCACAAGTAGGCTTCAAATGAAGTTACTGTGAAAAGCCCCTAGTCGTCACATTCCGGTGCCTGTTCGGGGAGGCTGGTACAGGAATTGAACCGTGCTGCTGGCCTGCCTTGGTCTGCTTTAAAAGCCAGTGATTTAGCCCAGTGTGCTAAACCAGCCCCTGGCAGCCAACGTTCTCTTCACACATCCCGCATGATCACAATTGGGACCATATACACTTACCAATGCCACCAACCTCCCCTCTAGCGCACCTGTAACAATCACATACCTGCCCCCCTGGTCTGCCACCACCTTCTCCATCTAGAACCTTACCCGCTTATCCACCAAATTCACCACCCCCCGAAGACCTACTATCAAACCCCAAATGAAACGCCTGGCTCACCCAACCTCATCTTGTCCTTCACCCTTAGATGGGTCTTTTGCAGCATCATCATATCAGCTTTTATACTATTCAAATGTGCGATAACTCTTGCTTTCTTCACTGGTCCCCCTATCCCCCTCACGTTCCACGTCACTATTCTGACCAGGGGTCTCTCACTCCCTCGCCCCCTCCTATCCGCCATCACCATTACCCCATGCCACATCCATTCGACAAGATCTGCCCCATCCTTCTGTTACCTTTGACACCCCTACCCCCCAGATCCTCCCATCCACTTCCTCTCGCAAACGCTTCACCCAGTATCGAACCCCTCCCCACACCATTCACACCCCATCGAAACCTGCCCGATCAGGCTCCCTCTCCCCAACACACTCCCATTCACTAGCCAACCTTTGTTTACTAGTGAGGTGAACCTTGCCAGAGACCCCCCCTCCTCCCCACCTTATCATCAGTAACCTGGCCCCTCATGCCCAACAACCCACATCCGGTGTCGAGTGTTGTTGGAGCTGTACTCATCCAGGCAAGTGGAGTGTATTCAATTACTCTCCTGACTTGTGCCTTGTAGATGATGGACAGTCTTTGGGGGGGTGGGGGCGTCAGGAGGTGAGTTGCTCACTGTAAGATTCCTAGCCTTTGACCTGCCATGGTAGCCACAGTATTAATATGGCTCGTCCAGTTCAGTTTCTGATCAATGGTAACCCCCAGGATGTTTATTGATGGGGATTCAGCAATGATAATGCCGTTGAGTGTCAAGGGGTGATTGTTTGACCCTCTCTTGTAGGAGATGGTCATTGCCTGGCACTTGTGTGGCCTGAATGTAACTTTTCACTTGTCAGCCCAAGCCTGGATATTGTCCAGGTCGTGCTGCATTTGGACATGGACTGCTTCATTATCTGACTGTCGCGAATGGTGCTGATATGCAGTCATCTGTAAACACCCCCATTTTGCACCTTATGATGGAAGGGAGGTCATTGATGAAGCAGCTGAAGATGATTGGGCCTAGGATGCTCCCCTGAGGAACTCCTGCAGTGATGTCCTGGAGCTGAGATGATTGACTTACAACCACCACAACCATCTTCCTTTGTGCAAATTATGATTCCAATCAGCGGAGAGTATTTTTAAATTTTTTAAATTATTGTCACAAGTAGGCAATGAAGTTACTGTGAAAAGCCCCTAGTCACCATACTCCGGCGCCTGTTCGGGAAGACAGAGGGAGAACTCAGAATGTCCACTTCACCTAACAATCACGTCTTTTGGGATTTGTGAGAGGAAATCGGAGCAGCCGGAGAAAACCCACAAAGACACAGGGAGAACGTACAGACTCCGCAGACAGTGACCCAAGCTGGGAATCAAACCTGGGACCCTGGTGCTGTGAAGGAACAGTGCTAACCACTGTGCTACCGTGCTTCCCTGATTCCCATTGACTCCAGTTTTGCTAGGGTTCGTTGATGCCGTACTCAGTCAAATGCTGCCTTGATGTGAAGGGCAGTCACTCTCACCTCTAGCATTCAGCTTTTTTATCCATGTTTGAACCAAGGCTGTAAGGAGGTCAGTAGCTGAGTGACCCTGGTGGAACCCAAACTGAGTGTCCGTGAGTCCCTTTGATTATCTTTAGAGTGAATTTTTAGTTTCAACAGAGCTATTAGAGCAGATTCCGAGTGCATTTCCATTCAGAGCGCTAGGACTGTAGGCTCCAGTGACAGATTAATGCCGAGCGAGACTTGAGGGTCAACTGGTCCAGGACATGGACAGAAACAATCGGACAGTGATAGCTTAGGGGAGAGTCCCAGTAGGAAAGGGGGGAGAGGGTGCCCATGACCAACATTAACAGTAGACAATAGGATGTACATTTTCAAGATCATGAATAGCCTCCACTGCAGTGACCCAGGGCACTTGCTCGCTCTGGCAAGAGGTTCCAAACACTGAATGGTAAAATTCAAGATATCGTAAGTAAACAGGGAAACTGAGCAAGAACAAATGACATCAAATAGATTTACATAGTGTGTACAACTCAGAAACAGGCCCACAGGTCTATGCCAGAGTTTATGCTCCATATAAGCTTCCTCGTATCCTTTTCCCCTGACCTTATCAGCATATCTCATAGAACATAGAACATACCCAAAGATGTGTCGGTGCAGACTCGATGGGCCGAATGGCCTCCTTCTGCACTATATCTTCTATGTTCTTGACAGTGCAGAAGGAGGTCGTTCGGACCATCGAGTCTGCACCGACCCACTTTAAGCCCTCACTTCCACCCTATCCCCCAAAGCCAATAACCCCTCCTAACCTTTTTGGACACTAAGGGCAATTTAGCATGTTCAATCCACCTAACCTTTTTTAAACTAAATTTAGAGTACCCAATTATTTTTTCCAATTACGGGGCAATTTAGCATGACCCATCCACCTAACATGCACATCTTTGTGTTGCAGGGGTGAAACCCACGCAGACACGGCAAGAATGTGCAAACTCCACACAGGCAATGACCCGGGGCCGGGATCGAACCCGGGTCCTCAGCGCTGCATCATCGGAATAGATGCAAAATTCCAAATTATGCTGCATGAGAAAACAGCGCTAATTGGTTGGCAAGTGTACTTTGACTAGTAGAGACATAGCCAGGGCAGTACGGTGGCACAGTGGCTCGCACTGCCGTCTCACGCCGCCGAGGACCCAGGATCGATCCCGGCCCCGGGTCACTGTCCGTGTGGAATTTGCACATTCTCCGCGTGTCTGCATGTGTCTCACCCCCACAACCCAAAGATGTGTGGGGTAGGTGAATTGGCCACGCTAAATTGCCCCTTAATTGGAAAAAGAAGAATTGGGTATTAAGATTTATTTTAAAAAGTAGAGGCATTGCCACGGAGAGTGCATCAAGCAACAGTTAACTGCCAAGTTTTTGTTTCAATTGAAACCAGGCAGGGTGACTTGGATTGGCCCTGGTGTGTTCTCTATGGTGATGCATCTATCAATCAGTGTCCACTTGCCGGCCAATTAAAATGGCAGAAAGCTGAGTCAGATGGGGGGCAGGATTCTTCGGAAACCGGCGGGGCGGATGTGGTCTTATAGGTATTACGGTACCTGATAGGCTAAAGCACCATTGGTGGAAACTGTATGCTTTCTATTGGTTAGAATGTATGATAGCTCCGCCCTGCTAGGCGGGGTATAAGAACCCGTGCCACCCCAACAGCCTTCATTCTGTACCTGAGCTGCTGGGGGAAACATCTAGCTTATTAAAGCCTTCAGTTGGACTACAACCTCGCTTTAGTGGTCATTGATCGTGCATCAATTTAATAAGCTAGTTTTTTTAAGAAGAAAGGATGGAGCTCCGAATTAAGCCGGAGTGTCTGCAACTCAGCCCCCACGCGGCGAACTCAGCGGCAATCTTTAAGCACTGGCTGGCATGCTTTAAAGGGTATCTCGGGACAGCCGAAAACGCACCCACGGGAGAGCAGAAACTGCACGTCCTGCACTCAAAGGTGAGCCCGGAGATTTACACCCTCATCGAGGAAGCGGAAGACTTCGATGCAGCAATAGAGCTGATAAAAGGACACTATATTCGCCCGGTCAACCAGGTCTACGCCCGGCACCTGCTTGCAACAAGGCGACAAACCCCTGGGGAATCGCTGGAGAAATTCTACCGTGCACTCCTGGTGTTGGGAAGAAGCTGCAGCTGCCCGCAGGCTTCGGCGAGCGAACACATGGAACTCTTAGTCCGGGACGCTTTCGTGGCAGGTATGCTATCTTCACAAATCCGCCAGCGTCTGTTAGAAAAGGACACTTTGGGTCTCAGGGAGGCACGGGCCTTTGCAGGCTCCCTGGACGTGGCCTCCAGGAACGCCCACGTTTACGTTCCCAACTGCGCGGCAGCCCCCTGGACAGCGTGGAAGCCCTCCGCGGCCCACCCCGAGACTTTCCCCCATTCCCCCACAAGCCTGCGCTGCAAGGCGGCCTGGCAACCCCGAGGGGCCCCGCTGCTACTTTTGCGGGCAGGCCAAGCACCCCCGCCAGTGCTGCCCGGCCCGCGCATCCACCTGCAAGGGATGTGAAAAAAGGGCCATTTTGTGGCGGTATGCCAGGCCCATGCGGTTGCCGTGGTCTCTGGCGGCGAATGCGGACCGCAACCACAAACTTCTCCACGGGCCCGTGCGGCCAGCGGTCGCTGCCATCTTCATATTCCAGGGCCACGTGCGGACCCCGGGCGCCGCCATCTTGTTCCGCGGACGCCATGTTGGAGGGATGGGTGCTGCCATTTTGTGCACCCCCAGCCATGTGCGACCAATGGGAGCCGCCATCTTGGATGAACCCCCAGGACCCCAGCTCGGCTGACCACGCACTGCCCGAAGCCAACTCTCAACTGCTGCGATTAGCCTCGGTGGCTCTGGATCAGTCTCGGCCTCGAACACTCTCAACTGCTACGACGACCGTATTCATCAACGGGCACGAGATGTCCTGCCTAATCGACTCTGGGAGCACGGAGAGCTTCATACACCCCGACACGGTAAGGCGCTGTTCTCGCCTCATCCACCCCATTAATCAAAAAATCTCCCTGGCTTCCGGTTCCCACTCAATGGAGATAAAGGAGTTTTGTGTAGCAAACCTCACAGTCCAGGGAAGGGAATTCAAAAATTTCCGTCTCTACGTCCTTCCCCACCTCTGCGCGGCTACACTCCTTGGTTTAGACTTCCAGTGTAACCTTCAAAGTCTGACCTTCAACTTCGGCGGCCCTATACCCCCCTTACTGTCTGCGGCCTCGCGACCCTTAAGGTCGACCCGCCTTCCCTGTTTGCGAACTTCACCCCGGATTGCAAACCCGTCGCCACCAGGAGCAGACGCTACAGTGCCCAGGAACGGATCTTTATTAGGTCAGAGGTCCAAAGGCTACTGAGGGAAGGGGTCATTGAAGCCAGTAACAGCCCCTGGAGAGCTCAAGTAGTGGTGGGAAAGACCGGGGAGAAGCATAGGATGGTCATTGACTACAGTCAGACAATCAACAGGTTTACGCAGCTGGACGTGAACCCTCTCCCCCGCATATCTGACCTGGTAAACAGGATCGCGCATTATAAGGTCTTCACGGTGGATCTCAAGTCCGCCTACCACCAGCTCCCCATTCGTACTAGTGACCACAAATACACTGCTTTCGAGGCAGATGGGCGGCTCGATCACTTCTTCAGGGTTCCCTTCGGTGTCACCAACGGGGTCTCGGTCTTCCAGCGCGGGATGGACCGAATGGTTGACCGGTACGGTTTACGGGCAACATTCCCGTATCTCGATAATGTCACCATCTGCGGCCATGACCAGCAGGACCATGACACCAACCTCCTAAAATTTCTCCAGACCGCGAAAATCCTTAACCTTACATACAACAAGGATAAATGTGTGTTTAGCACCGACCGCCTAGCCATCCTCGGCTACGTAGTGCGAAATGGAGTTATAGGCCCCGACCCTGAACGCATGCGCCCCCTTATGGAGTTCCCCGTCCCTCACTGCGCCAAGGCCCTGAAACGTTGCCTAGGGTTTTTTAGCTACTACGCCCAGTGGGTTCCCAACTATGCGGACAAGGCCCCTCCCCTGATCCAATCACAGCTTTTCCCCTGTCGATAGAGGCCCGCCAGGCCTTCAACAGCATCAAAGCAGACATTGCAAAGGCCACGATGCACGCCATCGACGAGTCCCTCCCCTTCCAGGTCGAGAGCGATGCGTCCGACGTAGCTCTGGCGGCCACCCTCAACCAAGCGGGCAGACCCATGGCCTTCTTCTCTCGTACCCTCCATGCTTCCGAAATCCGCCACTCCTCAGTTGAAAAGGAGGCCCAGGCCATAGTAGAAGCTGTGTGACATTGGAGGCATTACCTGGCCGGCAGGAGATTCACTCCCCTCACAGACCAACGGTCGGTTGCTTTCATGTTTGATAATGCACAGCGGGGCAAGATAAAAAAACGACAAGATCTTGCGGTGGAGGATCGAACTCTCCACCTACAACTACGAGATCTTGTATCGTCCCGGGAAGCTAAATGAGCCTCCTGACGCCCTGTCCCGTGGCACATGTGCCACCGTACAAGTGGACCGCCTCCGAGCCCTCCACGAGGACCTCTGCCACCCGGGGGCCACTCGCTTTTTCCATTTTGTCAAGACACGCAACCTGCCCTACTCCATCGAGGAGGTCAGGACAGCCACCAGGGACTGCCAAATCTGCGCGGAGTGCAAACCGCACTTCTACTGACCAGAGAAAGCGCACTTGATAAAGGCTTCCCGTCCCTTTGAACGACTCAGCATGGACTTCAAAGGCCCCCTCACCTCCACCGACCGCAACACGAACTTCCTGAACGTGATTGACGAGTACTCGCCCGGTTCCCATTCGCCATCCCCTGCCACGACATGACCGCAACCACCGTCATCAAGGCCCTCCATAGCATCTTTGCATTGTTCGGGTTCCCCGCTTACATACACAGTGATAGGGGCTCCTCCTTTTTCAGTGACGAACTGCGTCAATTCCTGCTCAGCAAGGGCATCGCCTCGAGCAGGACGACCAGTTACAACCCCTGGGGTAACGGACAGGTAGAGAGGGAGAACGGAACGGTCTGGAAGACCATCCTACTGGCCCTGTGGTCCAGGACCTCCCAGTCTCCCGCTGGCAAGAAGTCCTCCCGGATGGCCTCCGCTCCACCCGGTCACTGCTTTGTACGACCACCAATCAGACATCCCACGAACGTCTCGTCTTCCCCAGGAAGTCCTCCTCCCGACCTGGCTGGCAGCACCTGGACCCATCCTGCTCCGAAAACATGTGCGGGCGCACAAGTCGGACCCATTGTTCGAGAGGGTCCATCTGCTCCATGCTAACGCCCAGTACGCCTACGTGGCGCACCCTGACGGCCGACAAGATACGGTCTCCCTACGGGACCTGGCGCCCGCTGGAACCCCACGCATATCCCAGCCACCAGTCCCACCCTCCCCTCCTCCGCAGCACCTTACAAGAGGCCCCGTCTAGGCCACCCCACCCACCGACGCCCCCGCAGGCGCTCCCTTCCCAGATCAACCGTTTTCCCCACCAGGGCCGTCTAGGGGTGCCGAAGCTGCCATGGAGATCGAGGCCACGCTCCCGGAGTCACAGATGCCCGAGCCTCCACCGGAGTCACCACCGAAGCTCCGACGATCACAGAGGACGACCAGGGCCCCCGATCGACTGATTGCTTCATTTTAAATGTAAACTCTAAATATAAACCATCAAATGTACATAGCTATCAAAATTGTAAATAGTTACTAAACACTGTACGGAGGTATTACAGTACCTCCATAACTAATTATACCACGTTGCCATGTTTTATTGTTTCAGGCCACCACCCCCGCCAAACTCTTTTTTAACAGGGGGTGAATCTGGTATTATAGGTATTACAGTACCTGATAGGCTAAAGCACCATTGGTGGAAACTGTATGCTTTCTATTGGTTAGAATGTACGATAGCTCCACCCTACTAGGTGGGGTATAAGAACCCGTGCCGCCCCAGCAGCCTTCATTCTGTACCTGAGCTGCTGGGGGAAACATCTAGCTTATTAGAGCATTCAGTTGGACTACAACCTCGCTTTAGTGGTCATTGAGCGTGCATCAGCGGGCAACTCCAGTGCGAAGGAATGACGTGAACCACCCTGGCGTCGGGCCATCCCGAAGGTGTGGAATCCTCCGCACCTTCAGGGGTTAGGCCGGCGCCAGAGTGGTTTGCGCCGCGCCGTGCCAGCCGGCACGGAAGGGGCTTGGCGCCACACCAACCGGCTCAGAAGGGCCTCCACCGGCTGGCGCGAGTTGGCGCATGCACGGGAGCGCCAGCGTGTGCTAGCATCATCCTAGCGCATGCGCTGGGTTGTTTAATCTCCACGCCTGCCATCGCGGACTATTACACCAGCCGGCGCGGAGGAATAGAGTGCCTCCCACGGCACAGGCCCGCCAGCGGATCAGTGGGTTCCGATCACGGGCCAGACCACCATGGGGGCACTCCCTGGGGCCAGATCCCCACGCGCCCCCCCCCCCGATGACCCCAGAGGCCGCCCGCGGAGCCTGGTCCCGCCGGTAAATACCTGTCGTAACATACGCCGGCAGGACTGGCCGAAAACGGGCGGCCACTCGGCCCATCGCGGGCCGGAGAATCCCCGGGGTGGGGGCGGGGGGCGGCGTGGTGCGATTCCTGCCCCCGCCAAATCCCTGGCGCCGGAGAATTCGGCAGCCAGCGGGGGCGGGATTCACGCCGCCCACCGGCGATTCTCCGACCCGGCGGGGGGTTGGAGAATCCAGCCCGAGTTTCCTGCTGTGGTGTTACCGTCAAGGCTGCTGGCTCTGTGTTTGGACCAGAAACTTCAGGATCCCACCCAACCATCCTTAACTGATGGGCCCTTAGGTAGCCAATTAGGGGGTCGCCCATTGCCAAACTGCAGGTCCAGGACTCACTTTTTACCCTGATGTTGAGGTGCCCATGTCCATGTAAAAACTGTCAGTTGCTTTCACCACATTGTAAATCTCTCTATTTTTCCACAACCCCAGACCCCCTTAAAATATAATTTTTTTCACCTTCATTTATGTATTGACAATGTACTGCTTCCTATTTACAACCATCACAGCAATGGGTGGCTTTAGTCCACAGAGATCATGTTTAATACAGGTAGCATGTGTAAACTGTGAAGATCAGTTATCATGCCAGGATCTTTATAGATTGTATCTGGCTAGCTTTAAATTGCTTTGAGTAACATATTTTTAATTGGAGCGTGGGATCTTGTTATTGTCCCGTCCATGTAGCCCCTTCAGTGCCTCCTCCTGTGTGTGTCCAAGGATGCACGATGGTCACTGCTGTGTGTATCCACAGAATCACATAGAACCCTACAGTGTAGAGGAGGCTGTTTGGCCTATCGGGTCTGCACTGAGCCTCTGAAAGGGGGCTCACTCACCCCTAATTCCTGTAACCTCGTAACTACATCTAACCCGCACATCTTTGGACACTAAGGGCCAATTGATCATGGTCAATCCACCAAACCTGCACACCTTTGGACTGTGGGAGGAAACCAGAGCACCCGGAAGGAACCCATGCAGACACAGGGAGAATGTGGAAACTCCACACACACTCACCCAAGGTCAGATTCGAACCTGGGTCCCTGACGCTGTGAGGCAGCAGAGCTAACTACTGTGCCACCTTGCCGCCCTCCAGTACAGTAATGCAGTTTTTATTCAATATAAGTTTACATAGCAAGGCCAGTAACATAAATTTTTAAAATAATAATCTTTATTAGTATCACAAATAGGCTTCCATTAACACTGCAATGAAGTTACTGTGAAAATCCCCTAGTCGCCACACTCCGGCGCCTGTTCGGGTACACAGAGGGAGAATTCAGAATGTCCAATTCACCTAACAAGCACGTCTTTCGGGACTTTTGGGAGGAAACCAGAGCACCCGGAGGAAACCCACGCAGACACGGGGAGAACGCGCTGACTCCGAACAGACAGTGACCCAAGTCGGGAATCAAACCTGGGTCCCTGACGCCATGAAGCAACGGTGCTATCCGCAGTACTAAATTGCACCTGCTGGAAGTTATCAGATAGCCTCCAATGGCAGAAAAATTAAAATGCATATCATATTATAAATATTGTTTGAAACACATTTATTATACCATTGTTCCTTTTAATTTGAATAAAAACCATTGGGAAGGCATTCTAAAAGTAAAGTGATTCATCAGCAGTCACTGCTTGAAGCACTGGACTTTAATAAACATACACAAGCCTCTTAATGTCCCAGAGGATTCTCAAAACAATCCTTTGTATTGGGTATTCAACAGCAATTGAATTATTCATCCTTTTTTCCAGTACTTTTATTCCACCAGTGAGGGCTGGCTCATGAGCAGAATGTGAAATCATGTTCCATGCAGAGTCGGGAACTGATCTTCTGTCGCGGGCGGGGGCTGAGCAGCCTGGGGGTCCTCCAGAGATTCCTGCTGCACACAGACCCCCCCCCCCCCCAGCCATCAGCACTGGGACCAGCTTAGAACGCCCCCCCCCCCCAACCCAGCCTTTAAAGTCAACTTTCAAATATTTCCTTGCGCGTTTTTACTAATGAATAATAATGGGTATCAGTATAAGTTTAAGTTTAGTCAAGCATTTCACATTCACAGGAAAGGAGGACCAGGAGAAGGCTATTTGACTGTTCCACCAGTCAATTATAGATTGTGACAAAGTTGGAGCTTCACCCATCTACTTGGTTCCCTTAAAAATCCCTTTGCCCAACAAAAATCCATCAGTCTCAGATGTGAAATTATCGATTGATCTAGTCTGAACAGATGTATGAGGCAGACAGATCCAGACCTCCACTATCCTTTTTGTGATGAAGTGCTTCCTGACTTCTCCCCGAAATGGCTGAACTTAATGGTTAACATCATGCCTCTTGTATTTGTACTGCAGCTCAATTAGAGGTTGATTTATTTCAGGATCAAGTTTAGAATTTCCTGCCTTTTTGGTTCATACTTGTAACTAGAAGAGGTCTTTGGCCTGGTGAAGATGACGTTCCTTTGGAAAACTTTTTGTCAAACTTGGTCTGTGGTTTTACTCTCTCACATTCCCACACTGGTAATAGTTTGTTAATGATCAGCTTATCTGTTCATCAGATGAGAGATAAATAACTGTCGGGACCCTGAGGAAAGCTCCCTTGCTCTTCTTCAAAATGGTGCTGTGGGATCTGTTAAGCCGACCTGAGGGGGCAGTCTGCCCCTCGCTTTAAGGTTTCCTTCCAAAGGTGGTGACAAGTGGTCGAAGCAGTCGGGAACCCGACATGGCGGCTGCGGATTGTGCCCAGTACTGCCACACTCGGCCGGGATCCCTGCCGCTGGCCGGGGGGGGGGCTTCCGCAAGTGCTGGGATGACTGGTGCGGGCTAGCCAGGGGGTGGCTTGTGGGGTCGCGGATGGCTGGTCGGGTCCGCGCATGGTCGGCGCCATGTTATATGGCGTGACCGCTGCAGGTAGTCGCCGTGCGCATGCGCGGTCAGGGAGCCGGCCATTCTCCGCCCGTTTTCAGCGCAGGAGCCGGGAGTTTCATCCAGCGCCGCAGCTAACCCCTCACCGGTCCCGGAATCAATGAGGGTTCGACGCCGACTTTCGGGTCATAAAACGCCTGCGCATTCTCCGTTTGAGCCGGCACATAACCGCTGAAACGGAGAATCCAGCCCTTAGTCTCCCAAATAGAGAATTTTGCCAGAGTGGCTGTTTCAAAATAAGGGGCGGGATTGTCCGTTTAGTCACTGTCGGTGGGATTCACCTTTCCCGCCAGGAAGGCACTCCTGCCTGCGGGTATCTCAGCAGCGTGGGGTGGTTCCAGTGGGAATTTCCACTGACAAGCGGTAGGTGTAGAGAAGCCCACCATTAGCAAACGATGCACCAAAATTCTCCATTTTCACTGGCAGTGGTAGCGGAGTGAACTTGCACAGAGGATCCCGGCCAAGTTGTTGTTCATTTAGGACAGAAATGAGGTAATGTTTTTTTTCTCAGAGAGTTGTGAGCTTCTGTAACTCTCTTCCTCAAAAGGCAGTAGAAGCAGAGTCTGTGAATATTTTTAAGGCCGAGCAAGATAGGTACTTGATTAACAAAGGGTGAAAGGTTATCAGGGGTAGGCGGAAATGTGAGGTTGAGGTTACAATCAGATCAGCCATAATCGTATTGAATGGCGAAGCAGGTTCGCGGGATCTGTAATTAAATTGCATGCCCATTTATTAAAAGGATATTATTAACTAACATGAAGCGCACATATTTATTCTACAGTTTCCTGTCTGCACTGTTAATTTGCTGCATCTTTGCTTTAGGATGGAGGCAGCCAGCAGGAAGTTGGGCCTAATTGGTTTAACATGCCCAATTGGCAACACAACCAATTTTCTGATGGCCAGTTTTGCTCAGTGCAAATTAACCTGAGCTGCCAGCATACGTGGGTCTCAATTAAAATGAATTATTTGGAAAATTAGGTCCCTCACTAAAACCTACTGCCCCAAATTTGTATGTTTGTACATTCGGGGCAAAGGGGGGTTGATGCGGGTTTCTGAGGGAGACCGGTGATTCGGGTTCTCTGGGGTGTATGAGGGAGACTGAGGCTTGGGGGTTTCTGGGTGTGAGGGAGACTGGGAATGGGGGTTTGTATGTGTGAGGGAGATTGGGATTGGGGGTTTGGGTGTGTGAGGGAGACTGGATTAGGGGTTTGGATGAGTGGGGGAGACTGGGATCGGGGATTTTGGATGTGTGAGGGAGACTGGGAATGGGGCTTTGGGTGTCTGAGGGAGACTGGGATTTGGGATTTTGGGTGTCTGAGGGAGATTGGGAATGCGGGTTTTGGATTTGTATGGGAGACTGGGATTGGGGGTTTGGGTCTGTGAGGGAGAATGGGATTGGGGATTTTGGGTGTCTGAGGGAGACTGGGATTGGGGATTTTGGGTGTCTGAGGGAGACTGGAAATGGGGGTTTGGATGTGTGAGGGAGACTGGGATTGTGGGTTTGGGTCTATGAGGGAGAATGGCATTGGGGATTTTGGATGTACGAGAGAGACTGGGATTGTGGGTTTGGGTCTATGAGGGAGAATGGCATTGGGGATTTTGGATGTATGAGAGAGACTGGGATTGCGGATTTGGGTCTGTGAGGGAGACTGGGATTGGGGATTTTGGATGTGTGAGGGAGACTGGGATTGCGGATTTGGGTCTGTGAGGGAGAATGGGATTGGGGATTTTGGATGTGTGAGGGAGACTGGGATTGTGGATTTGGGTCTGTGAGGGAGACTGGGATTGGGGATTTTGGATGTGTGAGGGAGGCTGGGATTGCGGATTTGGGTCTGTGAGGGAGAATGGGATTGGGGATTTTGGGTGTCTGAGGGAGACTGGGATTGGGGATTTTGGGTGTCTGAGGGAGACTGGAAATGGGGGTTTGGATGTGTGAGGGAGACTGGGATTGTGGGTTTGGGTCTATGAGGGAGAATGGCATTGGGGATTTTGGATGTACGAGAGAGACTGGGATTGTGGGTTTGGGTCTATGAGGGAGACTGGGATTGGGGATTTTGGATGTGTGAGGGAGACTGGGATTGCGGATTTGGGTCTGTGAGGGAGAATGGGATTGGGGATTTTGGATGTGTGAGGGAGACTGGGATTGCGGATTTGGGTCTGTGAGGTAGACTGGGATTGGGGATTTTGGATGTGTGAGGGAGGCTGGGATTGCGGATTTGGGTCTGTGAGGGAGACTGGGATTGGGGATTTTGGATGTGTGAGGGAGACTGGAATTGGGTGTTTGTGGGTGTGAGGGAGAATGGGATTGGGGATTTTGGATGTGTGGGGGAGACTGGGATTGGGTGTTTGTGGGTGTGAGGGAGATTTTCTCACACCCTGTGCTGGTTCAATTCTGGCCTTGGGTGACTGCATGTGTGGAGTTTGCACTTTCTCCCTGTGTTTGCGGGTGCACTGATTTCCTCCCAGAGTCCAAAAATGTGCAAATTAAGTGGATTGGCCATGCTAAATTGCCCTTTAGTGTCCAAATGATGTGCAGGTAGGTGGGGTTACAGGGATAGGGAGGGGGAGTGGTGCTAGGTAGGGGTGCTCTTTCACAGGGCCAGAGGGCCAAAAATGCATCCTTCTGCAATGTAGGGATTCTATGGATATACTTTTATGGATTGGGGTTTGGGTGGGAGAGAGGGTGACTTGGGATTGGGGGAGCTGGGAGCAACAAAGCAGATAATATGTTGAGCGGGAGTGACACTGGGAGAGTAGCAACCAGTAACAGTGGGAAATGAAACAGTGAGTAAAGAGTGGGAAATAGTTTTCCCTGGTGGGTGAAAAGGGGATTGGTGACAGAAAGATGCCAATACACCAAGCATTCCATTGTACATGACCATCAACTCTCTCCTATAGGCCTCATTTGATTCCTCTGCTGCAGAACCCATGTGTGCCCTCTCCCTTTGGTGAACTGGAATACAAGCGATCCTTCCCCCTGGCCTGGCTTACATACAGATGCCGACTCAAAACAATCCTCTAAACGTTGAATTGTGCCCGTATCTGAGCTGATGGTTATATGCGTCAATTCATTTAAGTGATGGAACCTCTTCCGAGATCTGTGTTCTCACTCTTCCTCCCTGGTTTGCTGTGGTTGGGCAGGAGGCACTTCTTGGGTGACTGAATCTGCAGGAACAAATTAGGGTGAGGAAGTTGGCTGGATAGGAAGCAAGAGGTCAATGAGCAGCTTAGTCACCATACCGGATAGCACAATAACTAGGAGTTCTGCATAAGGCAGGAACTACGGTCATCCTCAATGTTCTCAGTGATGCTGGACACTATGGACTCTGTGGAAGCTGGTCCCGTGATATGGAGAACCATGTGCACTGTGGGGCTTAGGCGATACAGTCAAGCTTGTCCCCCACTGACTATGTTCTGCTTCCTTCTTTTGTGTACCACCTTGCCCTTGGAAGAATGTCAGTTATTGTGTCACACTGTTTAATTGATGTGCCTGCCATAGTTGAATAGCTAGCGGTATGTGGAAACAATGGGAGTTGGGTGTGAGGCTGACAGAATTGCAAGCAGTGTGAGAGTGAGGTGGTGTGTCTGGTTGGTAGGTCTGAGTTCTGACTGATTGACATTGCAAATGAGTGAGTGAAGGAGTTGTGGTACACTGAGCATTGTGACAGGTTGGTGGTGCAATGGGTAGGAAATGCTCTTTGAGGATAAGGCCATAAGACCATAAGAGATAGGAGCAGAATTAGGCCACTCGGCCCATCGAGTCTGCTCCACCATTCAATCATGGCTGATATTTTCTCATCCCCATTCTCCTGCCTTCTCCCCATAACCCCTGATCCCCTTATTAATCAAGAACATATCTATCTCTGTCTTAAAGACACTCAGTGATTTGGCCTCCACAGCCTTCTGCAGCAAGGAGTTCCACAGATTCACCACCCTCTGGCTGAAGAAATTCCTCCTTTGTTTTAAAGTCTTTAGTCCTTTAGTCTGAGATGGTGTCCTCTGGTTCTAGTTTCTCCTACAAGTGGAAACATCCTCTCCACGTCCACTCTTTCCAGGCCACGCAGTATCCTGTAAGTTTCAATAAGATCCCCCCTCATCCTTCTAAACTCTGAGGACAGACCCAGAGTCCTCAACCGTTCCTCTTACGACTTCATTCCAGGGATCATTCTTGGCCCTTTCCAAGGCCAGCACATCCTTCCTTAGATACGGGGCCCAAAACTGCTCACAATCCTCCAAATGGGGTCTAACCAGAACCTTATACAGCCTCAGAAGTACATCTCTGGTCTTGTATTCTAGCCCTCTTGACATGAATGCTAACATTGCATTTGCGTTCTTAACTGCCGACTGAACCTGCACGTTAACCTTAAGAGAATCGTGAACAAGGACTCCCAAATCCCTTTCTGCTTCTGCTTTCTGAAGCATTTCCCCATTTAGAAAATAGTCTATGCCTAAATTCATCCCTCCAAAGTGCATAACCTCACATTTTTCCACATTATATTTCATTTGCCACTTCATTGCCCACTCTCTCCCCCTCCCCCCCCCCCCCCCCCCAAAACTCCACGGGCAGCCGCTGATTACTAATGCCTCAGCCGACACACTGTGAAACCAGCTGTCAAGCTGAGAATGGGCCGGGTGACCGGAGCTTGGTGAAGTGATTCGGGGACGACGACTGGAGGAGACGGACTCGAGAGTGGTACTCACTCGAGGGAGGTTTGGGGGGGGGGGGGGGGGGTGTTGGATATGTGGCGGCGAGAGAGATAGACAGGAGGAGGGGACTGGGCTCCTGTGTCCAGTGGTGTTCTGCAGCGAACGGTGTGCTGGCTCCCTCACTGTTTGTAGTGTACAATAACGATCTGGGCCTTAACGTGGTGTTCGCAAATGACACGAAAACTGGCGGTGTGGTAAACAGCGAGGAGGAAAGCCTTGGATTACGGGGGGGGGGGGGGGGGGGGGGGGGGGATATGGACGAGGTGGTCAGATGGGCAGAACTGATGGCTTTTGTTTTGGTGCAACATCGTGGGCCGAAGAGCCTGTACTGTGCTGTATCGTTCTATGTTCTATGTTCTCCTAGCTTGTCCAAATCCTTCTGCAGCCCCCTTGCTTCCTCAATACTACCTGTCCCTCTACAGATCTTTGTATCATCTGCAAACTTAGCAACTTCAGTTCCTTCTTCCAGATCATTAATGTATATTATGAAAAGTTGTGGTCCCAGCACATACCCCTGAGGCACACCTCTAGTCACCGGCTGCCATCCCCACTCTCTGCCTTCTGCCAGTCAGCCAATCCTCTATCCATGCCAGGATCTTATCCTTAACACCATGGGCTTTTAACTTATTTAACAGTCTCCTATGTGGTACCTTGTCAAAGACCTTCTGGAAATCTAAATAAATCACGTCCACTGGTTCCCCTTTGTCTAACTTCCTTGTTACCTCCTCAAAGAACTCCTACAGAATTGTCAGACACGACCTCCCTTTGACAAAGCCGTGCTGACTCAGTCCTATTTTACCATGCACTTCCAAGTACTTTGTGATCTCATCTTTAATAAGACTCTAAAATCTTACCAATGACCAAAGTCAGGTTAACCGGCCTATAATTTCCTGTCTTCCGCCTCCCTGCCTTCTTAAACAGTGGTGTTGCATTAGCCACTTTCCAGTCCTCTGGGACCCTTCCTGCCTCCAGTGATTCCTGAAAGATCATCACCAATGCCTCTACAATTTCCTCAGCTATCTCTTTTAGGACCCTGGGGTGTAGTCCATCCGGTCCAGGTGATTTATCCACCTTCAGACCTTTCAGTTTCCCCAGAACCTTCTCCTTAGTAATGGTCACTGCACTCACCTCTGCCCCCTGGTTCTCCTGGAGCTCTGGCATCCCACTGGTGTCTTCCACCGTGTAACTGATGCAAAGTAACTATTCAGTTTGTTTGCCATTTCTTTGTTTCCTATTATTACTTCTCCAGCCACATTTTCCAGTGGTCTAATGTCTATTTTTGCCTCTCTCTTACCTTTTATATATTGAAGAAAACTCTTCCTATCTTCCTTTATATTACTAGCTAGCTTGCACTTATACTTCATCTTCTCCCCCCTTATTGCTTTTTTAGTTGTCCTCTGCTCGCTTTTAAAGACTTCCCAATCCTCTGGCTTCCCACTAATGCTCGCCACTTTGTAGGCTTTTTCTTTAGCTTTTATGCTGTCCTTGACATCCCTCGTCAGCCATGGATGCCTTGTCCTCCCCTTAGCATGTTTCCTCCTCCTTGGGATGAATTTCTGTTAGGATGCATTAACTGATTTTGACCACTCAGGTTAGGGCATTGAACTTATTGTGGCATTGCTTCCAGGTCATTGGGCTAGACTCTGGGAATTGACCTCCCAGGTCACCCGCTCCCATTCTCTTCAGAGGGTGTTTCTCCCACAGCTACATGGCTTCTCGTCTCCTGTCAACATCACATTAAGGCTTCCAACACCACAGCCTGGGAGCCCTCTCTCTGCCCTAGTATTCTATTTATTCTGTTTCTACCTGTAGCCAATTGCACTATAGGTAATCAACGGCATTTCCCTTTTCCTGAGTGCAGCTCCCCCTTATGAAGGACAGACTGTCTTTAAGAAGTGTAGGCTAGCTGGGACCACATGCTAGCCATGCATGTTGCTGGGCCCCTTGTTGAATGTTCAGCCAACCAGCAAAGGTTTGTGTGCTGCCTGCCTCAATGGGATCTGGTGTGGGCAGATCGCGAACCATGACTCCAGCACATGCCGACAGAAGGAAGCTTTTTGCCTCCAAGTGGACAGAAGTGGTCTCAATTTAACATCTCATCAATATTTTCGTACCTTAAAGAGAGAAGCAGTCCCTCAGTTCCATCCCATAATATCAGGCTGGATCGTGTACTGAAGTCCACTGGAGCAGGACCTGAACCCCTGACCTTTGGACTTAGAGGTAGAATTGGAACCAAGCAAAATGTGCAGTAATGGACCAGACTCAGAAGTAGCAACAGCACAAATCCTAACCATTAGCACTGTTTATGTGTCCGAATCTTTGAATATTTAAAGCTGACCAGGCAAATATGTAATGGAAGGATAAAACAACATTGGTTTTGCGGTTCTGAGGTCCTGAATATGTTTCAGCTGCTTCATCAAGGGCAGGAGGAAGGGAAACATCTGAGGTGGGGCAGTGGTTAGTACTGCTCCTTCTCACACCAGGGACCCGCGTTCAATTCTGACCTTGGCTGACTGAGAAGAGTTTGCACATTCTCCCTGTGTCTGCGTGGGTTTCCTCCAGGTGCTCCAGTGTCCTCCCACAGTCCAAGAATGTGTAGGTGGATTGCCATGCGAAATTGCTCCTTAGTGTCCAAAGACGTGCAGGTTAGGTGGGGTTATGGGGTTACAGGAATAGGATGGGGGATTGGGCCTAGGGAGGGTGCTCTTTCAGGGTGTTGGAGCAGACTCACTGGATCAAATAGCCTTCTTCTGCACTGCAGTGATTCTATGGATACTGTTCCACAAGGACCCTGATCCTTTGTTAGCAGTCGGATGCCTCCACTCGGTGTATGTGCCCTCCTATTGTATTTGGGCATCAGGAGAGTTGGGGAGATTGGCGGGATGGCATTGCATGACTGAAGTGTTGCCTTGCCGGTAATCCCACCGCCCCATCTACATGAGGCAGCTACACCTATGCATGAGTACAACATTCCTGGCGGGAAGTGGAACCACTGATGGTTGTCATCCAGAAAGAAATAATTTGAGTATAAAGCTTGTTTTACTCACGCATCCCTCCCCCACCCTGCAAACGTCAATCCAATGACTTTTTATCTTTCCCGATGGAAAGGCAAAGTTCCTGCCGCCCTCTTCCCACCTCCACAGTCCACAAGGCACCCAAAGGACATTGGAAATTACAGCTCCCATCAAACACCTGCTCCCCCTAGATTTTAGGAGGCGTGTGGAGTGGCAAACTTCCCGAATTCCTACCCTGCCAGGGGCTGATGGGAGAGTGACAATGCTAGAATTTGGGGGATCCATTGTAAAAACTTCGTGGGGAGGTTGAGAGCTACCAAAACCACGGCGGGGTCTTTGACTTTGCGTTGTTGCATAAAACGGACCATGTCAGATGGATGAAAATGGGGGGACAGGTATAATAACATCGCCACTTTACGCTGGGATCCCAACACCAACCTTACCCCCGCGGGTTTCCTGAGCTTTCAGGCACATTTATTAACAATCTCCAATCAGGTCATTGCGCTGAGTTTAACTTGCAAATCTCCCGGCTTGGGGCTGACCTTGGCAATGGAACACATTTGCCATTCACGCCGAGTCGAAGGGCTGAAGGCAGAAAACGTCTATCAAAACAGCTGGTTAACAGCGAGCTATAAGACTTGCCTGGGTGACTGCAATTATGGAAAATGGGCTGCGCAGCTTTTCCCAGCAGCCATTGCCCTTCAGCACCGCACGGGTCATGTGCAGCAAAAGCTCCTCGTCAAATGGCAAATGTAATTTTTCACGGCCATAGCGACCTTGTTGTGCTCCGTTTTATTAATTAAACCGTCCCCTCACCCTCATATCAACACCACCCAGAGCAAAAACAAGCTTCAGATGCAACACTCCGTGCTCTTTCAAATGATTTACACTACAGGTAAATGTCAGAGCCGGTGGAAAATGAAAACAGAAGCTGGTGCGATTTTAGGATTAACGTAAAGATATGAAATGTGAAATCTAACTGAAGGCCTGACAGGGCATAAGAAACCTTGTGTGATGTAAGATTGGTGATTATAATTGTTGCAAACATCAGTCGGTGTTCTCGTGTTAACAAATGATAAACATCCCCGGTTCTAATTGCTCCGCCATTGGTGGCTGTCCTTTCATCTGCCTGGTCCCCACTCGCTGCAATTCGCTCCCTAAAATGCTCTGCTTCTCTCTCGATCCCTCCTCCCTGAAAACGCGAGGAAAGGTCTGAGATCTCCACTCAGTTTCCCTCTCCACCGTTGCTGCCGGGCCTGCTTGAGTATTTCCAGTTATTTTTATTTCAGATTTCTAACATCCGCAGTATTTTGTCCTTAAGTCCTTCCTCGATGACCTAGTCTTTGATTCACCTGTCCTCCAGTTTCAAAACGATGTTCATAGATCATAGAATTTACAGTGCAGAAGGAGGCCATTCGGCCCATCGAGTCTGCACTGGATCTTGGAAAGAGCACCCTACCCAAGGTCAACACCTCCACCCTATCCCCATAACCCAGTAACCCCACCCAACACTAAGGGCAATTTTGGACACTAAGGGCAATTTAGCATGGCCAATCCACCTAACCTGCACATCTTTGGACTGTGGGAGGAAACCGGAGCACCCGGAGGAAATCCACGCACACACTGGGAGGATGTGCAGACTCCGCACAGACAGTGACCCAAGCCAGAATCAAACCTGGGACCCTGGAGCTGTGAAGCAATTGTGCTATCCACAATGCTACCGTGCTGTTGTTTTCAGTAAGTGTGGGATCACACGGCCCTGATTTCTGTTAGTCTGAGAGTGAGTTCATTTCATTGCAGATCTGATGTCTGCACACGTGAGCAGTGGTGCAAATCCTGATGCTTGACTACATAAGATCCAAGTGCAGACAGCCGAGAATGAAACCAGATATTTGAGAAGTCTTGTGAAAGCCCGTGGAGCTTATTTTCAGTGTCCTGGCCCTTGATCCATTATTTTAACCTGTTTACACAACAGGTGCACAGCTTCGCAAGTGCAGACTGCGGTCTTACACCAGCAAATTGGCCAATTTGCAGAAAGCACTCAGTACAGTATCATCCCCATGACCCTACATGGCAAACATCCAACTAAACCTTGTTATCTAAGCTCTGTAAGTCAGTGTGGAAATTACGTTTTGTCTCTGTGTCTCCTAAACAGCACTGAGCAGTGAAATATTCAATCACAGTCTCTAGACAGAGAGAGTACATTCATTCTCTGTCGGAGCCTTGTTCCCAGCTATGACTGAAGAAGGTAAGAGAATATTGAAATGCTAAAACCCCTTCACAAGTGATATTTCTCTCCCCAGATAAAGATCCTGATTTTGGAATTAGACAAAAGCCTTGGAAAAGTACCTTCACTGCTCGATCACAACTACCGAGGCCAGAAAGCTACTGAAAGGGATGATACTCCCATGAGCCAATTATCCAAAAGACGAGGTTTATCTCTTAAAAGATATCAGTTGTGTGCCATACAATAGTTATTGGTTTTGGAAAGTAAAAGTAAAGTTGCCATTGTCCCAGATGACCATAGGCTGCTTTCCCCTTTGAGGGGGAGAGCTGACTGGTGGTGGTTTAACCTGAGGGTCACCACCCCTCAGGTAAGGGGCAAGTTTGAGAAGGCAGGGCCTTCATGAATAACCTCAGCTGGTATGGGAATTGAACCCGAGCTGCTGACCTCACCCTGCATCACAAACCAGCTGCCCCACCAACTGAGCTAAACTAACCCCCTTTTTTTGGAAAGACAGATACAGCGGAAGCACACCTTCAGTGAGTGCATTACATGTACAGAATGGGTCTTGGTCACATCTCAAGTCCCAAATCCCGTGGCCTTTTTGCCAGCTACACTCGCGTTCTTTGCTGGCAGATCGGTTAATCAGGGGTTATAAATGACACATGCGGCTGGTGCCATTAAAAGGCAGCCTTAAAGAGGAAACGCACCCGAGCTGAGGGCAACTATCACTGTAAGTACAACAGAAAATCTAAAACAACCCCGGAGTTTAGAATCAAAACAAAGTACTGAAAAAAGAACTCAGCAGGTCTGACAGCATCTATGGAGGGAGAAACAGAGGTCACGTTTCAAGTCCAAAATGACTCCCCTTCAGAACTCCGGATTTTAAACGCTGTGCTCCAGGTTTAGATGCAGACATTCGGCAAGAGGAGGGGGACATTCCAGCCACCAGGAAACAGGAAGAATGTCAGGCAAGCTTCCCAGTACAGGTAAGCAGGTAAGCTGGGGTGACATGAGTGCCAGAGTCTTCACTGACATGAGTGTACGTGACTACAATTGAGTCATTACTGCACCACAGGAAGTCATTCAGCCCATCATTCAGCCTATGCTGGCTCTCTGAAGGGCCAATTAATCCCATTCCCTTGTTTATCACCATAGTCCTGTGTTGGGCAGCTTCCTCAAATTCTCATCCAATTTCCTTTTAAAAATCATTGATCACCTCTGCTTCCACCACCTCACACAGTGGGTTCCAGGCCATTACGACACGCTGTGTAAAAACGTTCTTCCTTACATCTTCCCTGCATCCCTTGTCCAAAACCAAGCCCTGTGTCCCCTAGTCCTTATACGAGAAGCTAATGGGAACCGTTTTTCTTTCCCCACTGATGCACTATCAATTACAATGAGACAAGAGTAGAGTAATCAAGGCTTTATTATGAAGAGATGTGTAGCCTCCCGCAGCTGCTGCCGAAATGGCTGCAGCTTGGAGAGCCCACACATTTATACTCTGCCTACTGGGCGGAGCCAGCAGGCAGGGATCTACCCCCGTACCTGTAGTACAGGGGCCTTACCGTAATACCCCTTGTATGCGGTAAATACAATATAACAGTGGTGACTACCACATTCACCCCCTGTTAAAATAAAAGTCCAGCGGGGGTGGTGGAAAACTATTTACATTCAGGTGTTTAACATTTTAAGGAAAAGTTTACAAATTCAGACGATCGGGCGCCTTGATCCGTCATTGCGAGCGCCGCAGTTCTGGTTGCGATTTCGGCGTCAGTGACTCCAGGAGCGTGTCGACCTCATCTTCATCCCCGGGTGGGACCAAGGGGAGGACGGATCGTCCTGGAGCGAGGCTGTGGTGGGGTGCGCTGGGGGGAGGGAGGGTGGCGCCGGGGCAGATGGGGGGTATGTGGGGACCTAGCTGGTGCCAGGTCCCTGAGGGAGACGGTGTCTTTGCAGCCATCGGGGTACGCTACGTGGGTGTACTGCGAGTTCGCGTGAAGTAGCTGTACCCTCTCAACCAACGGGTCGACCTTGTGTAGCCGCACACGCTTGCGGAGGAGGATGGGTCCTGGAGCTGCCAGCCACGTTGGGAGCGAAATTCCGGAGGTGGACTTCCTGGGGAAGGCAAAGAGACGTTCATGGGGAGTTTCGGTAGTCGCACTGCAAAGGAACGACCGAATGGAGTGAAGGGCGTCGGGGAGGACCTGCTGCCAGCGGGAGGTTGGTAGATTTCTGGACCGTAGGGCCAGCTGGATGGCCTTCCAGACCGTCCCATTCTCCCGCTCCACCTGCCTGTTTCCCCGGGGGCTGTAGCTGGTCGTCCTGCTCGAGGCAATGCCCCTGTTGAGCAGGTACTGGCGCAGCACATCGCTCATAAATGAGGATCCCCGGTCGCTGTGGACGTAGGCAGGGAAACTGAACAGAGCGAAGATGGTGTTGAGGGCTTTGATGACGGTAGCAGACGTCATATCGGGGCAAGGGGCGGCGAAGGGGAATCTGGAATATTCGTCGACCACATTAAGAAAGTACGTGTTTCGGTCGGTGGAGGGGAGGGGCCCTTTGAAGTCCACGCTGAGGTGTTCAAAGGGGCGGGAGGCCTTCACCAGGTGCGCTCAGTCTGGCCGGTAGAAGTGCGGTTTACACTCCGCGCAGACCTGGCAGTCTCTGGCGATAGCCCTGACTTCCCCGATGGAGTAGGGCAGATTGCGGGCCTTTATGAACTGATAAAAGCGGGTGACCCCTGGGTGACCGAGATCGTCGTGCAGGGTTCCGAATTGGTCCACTTGTGCGGTGGCACAAGTACCTCGGGAGAGGGCATCGGGGGGCTCGTTGAGCTTACTGAGGCGATACAAAATCTCGTAATTGTAGGTGGAGAGCTCGATCCTCCACCTCAAGATATTATCATTTTTGACCTTACCCCGCTGTGTGTTGTTGAACATGAAGGCAACCGACCGTTGGTCTGTGAGGAGAGTGAATCTCCTGCCGGCCAGGTAATGCCTCCAGTGCCGCACAGCTTCAACGATAGCTTGGGCCTCCTTTTCGACGGAGGAGTGCCGAATTTTGGAGGCATGGAGGGTGCAGGAAAAGAATGCCATGGGCCTGCCTGCCTGGTTGAGGGTGGCGGCTAGAGCGACGTCTGATGCATCGCTCTCGACTTGAAGCGGAGCATCTCGTCGACCCCGTGCATCACGGCCTTGGCGATGTCGGCCTTGATACGGTTGAAGGCCTGGTGAGCCTCGGCCGTCAGTGGGAAACCGGTGGAGTGGATGAGTGGGCGTTCCTTGTCCCCATAGTTAGGGACCCACTGGGCATAGTACGAGAAGAAGCCCAGGCATCGTTTGAGGGCCTTGGGACATTGGGGAAGGGGGAGTTCCATGAGTGGCCGCATACGGTCGGGGTCGGCCCTAGCACTCCGTTCTGGACCACATAGCCGAGGATGGCTAATCGGTTCGTGCTGAACACGCACTTCTCCTTGTTGTAGGTTAGGTTGAGGACTTTAGCGGTGTGGAGGAATTTGGAAAGGTTAGTGTCATGGTCCTGCTGGTCGTGGCCGCAGATGGTGACGTTATCCAGGTACGGGAAGGTGGCCCGCAGTCCGTACCGGTCAACCATTCGGTCCATCTCCCGTTGGAAGACCGAGACCCCGTTAGTGACGCCGAAGGGAACCCTAAGGAAATGGTAAAGGCGGCCGTCCACTTCAAACACGGTCCGCCTTGCGAATGGGGAGCTGGTGATAGGCAGATTTCAGGTCCACTGTCGAGAAGACCCGGTACTGTGCAATCTGATTGACCATATTAGATATGCGTGGGAGGGGGTACGCGTCGAGCTGCGTGTACCGATTGATGGTCTGACTGTAGTCAACGACCATTCTGTTTTTCTCCCCAGTTTTCACAACTACCACTTGGGCTCTCCAGGGTCTGTTGCTGGCCTCGATAATACCTTCCCTTAGCAGCCACTGGACTTCAGACCTAATGAAGGTCCTGTCCTGGGCACTGTACTGTCTGTTCCTGGTGGCGACGGGTTTGCAATCCAGGGTGAGGTTTTCAAACAGAGAAGACGGGTCGACCTTAAGGGTCGTGAGACCGCAGACAGTAAGGGGTGGTAGGGGCCCGCCAAATTTCAGGGTTAGGCTCTGGAGGTTGCACTGGAAGTCCAGGCCGAGTAGCAAGGCAGCGCAGAGGTCGTGGAGGACGTAAAGCCGGAAGCCGCTGAACTCTACGCCCTGGATGGTGAGGGGGGCGGTGCAATAACCCCGGATCGCCACGGAGTGGGATCCGGAGGCCAGGGAGATTCTCTGGTTAATGGGGTGTACCGTGAGGGAGCAGCGCCTTACCGTATCTGGGTGGATGAAGCTCTCAGTGCTCCCGGAGTCCAGAAGGAAGGATTATCTTGTGCCTGTCGACCTTCACTGTCGTCGACGCGGTTGCGAGGTTGTGCGGTCGGGACTGGTCGATCGTGATGGAGGTGATACGCGGCTGGTCAGCGGCAGTTGCAGGCGATGAGCGGCCCGATGAGGTGGCCGACGAGCAGGGGTCCTGAGGTGGGGAAGATGGCGGCGGCCACGGGCCGCACGTGTCCTGAGGCGAGCAAGATGGCGGCGGCCACGGGCCGCACGTTTCCTGAGGCAGGCAAGATGGCGGCGCCCACGGGCTGCTCGTGGTGTGAGGTGAGGAAGACGGTGGCGCCCACGGGTCGCACGTGGGGAGTGCAGGGACCATAGCGGCGATCGAGCGGGCCTGGCACACAGCAGCGAAATGTCCTTTCTTCCAGCAGGCCTTGCAGAGCGCGCTCCGTGCCGGGCAGCACAGCCGGGGGTGTTTTGTCTGTCCGCAGAAGTAGCACTTGGGTCCCCCGGGGTTGGTTGTTTGCTGCGCGGTGCAGACCTGGGGTTGGCGGGGGGCAGTCGCTGATGGGGTCCACGATGGGGTGTTCGCTGGCGGGGTCCACGATGCCCAGGAGGGGTGGGCCGTGCGGTCGGGGGCATACGCCTGTACATTGCGTGAGGCGACTGTGAGCGAGATCGCTAGTTTCTTGGTCGCCGCGAGGTCGAGGGTTGCCCCTTCTAAGAGGCGCTGGCGGATGTAGGCCGACCCTATGCCCATAACGAACGCATCTCTAACTAACAGGTCAGAATGTTCAACGGCCAAAGCGGCCTGGAATCACAGTCTCTCACCAGGGCGTGCAGGGCACGCCAGAAATCGTCCACCGACTCACTGGGGAGTTGATGCTGCGTGGACAGGAGGTGCCTGACGTAGATTTTGTTGGTCTGCTGAGTGTAGTTCTCCTTCAGTAGCACCATGGCCTCAGCATAGGTCGGCTCGTCCCGGATGAGGGGAAAGATATCGGAGCTCAGCCGCATGTAAAGGATCTGGAACTTCTGTGCCTCTAAGGGTGGTTCTGTCGCAGATCCGATGTATGCTTCAAAGCAAGCTAGCCAATGTGCAAAGGCCGACTTGGCATTGTCTGCTTGAGGGTGCAGCTGCAGGTGATCAGGCTTGATGCGGAGATCCATCGTTGTAAAATCTCTGTGTAATAAATTGATGCACTATCAATTACGACGAGACGAGAGTAGAGTGTAATCGAGGCTTTATTACGCAGAGATGTGTAGCCTCCCGCAGCTGCTGCCGAAATGGCTGCAGCTCGGAGAGCCCACACATTTATACTCTGCCTACTGGGCGGAGCCAGCAGGCAGGGATCTACCCCCGTACCTGTAGTACAAGGGCCTTACCGTAATACCCCTCGTATGCGGTATATACAATACAACAGTGGTGACTACCACATCTACCTTATCTAAACCTGAAATAATCTTGTACACCTTTATTGAATCTTCTCTCAATCTCCTTTGCTCCAAGGAGAACAATTCCAGCTTCTCCAACCTAACCTTGTAGCTAAAATCCCTCATCGATGGAACCATTCTGGTAAATCTCCTCTGCATAACGCTGATAAAAGTTTAAAGCCCTCACAAGACCAGCTTAATTAAGTCACCTGACTCGTATCACTCATTATTCTCTGCTTTGCCAGGCCTGGCTGCAATGCCCAGAACCCTGTTAACTGTCTATTAATTGTGGTTGATTTTATACAGGTGGCGGGCATTAACTGGTCATTTACCTGTGCACTTATAAATAAACACATGCCTCTCTTCCACAGCTATGTCCATGACTGGGTTTTCCTGTAGAGGATGCACGCAGTGCCTGCCAGGATGCTTGGGGCCTTCTGTGAACCAGTGAGCAATGGGGGTTGGGGGCTGAAGTGCATCATAAATTTGGCCCAGGAAGCTACGGGCCCGAGAAAAAGCTCACAACCTCGCCCTGCTGGACATGGTCCAGACGGAGATGTTATGCATAGGAAGACTGATGGTGATCCACACGGACATTGTAAGAGTACTGGGCTGTCCTCCAGTGAATTAGTGCACAACGTCAATGGAGGATTTCAACTTCAACTTGTGAATTGTCTTCATACATGGCATTGAGTGTGCAGATAATTGTGGAGTGAATGGTCAGTTCTCAGTGTACCATAGGAAACCCCACGGTGACAGACCCTCCGGTGAATTTTTCAGCAGTCTCACTGAGAGCTCAGACTCCTGCCACCTTGACTCTATTGTCCAGCATCTCCTTTATCTTATCAAGTCAAGGGGGAAGAGAATGGATAGTGACCTTGAAGGCCTCCCAGCACACACACACTGTTCTTTCACAGATTAGTGAGAGCATCAAGGTTCGGCCCTCATGAGTGTGGCATTGGCCCCATGTTGTCCTCTTATCAGAATGACAGGGCACTTGCCTCTCAACCCGTTCTCATGTTGGTCCTGTTGAACCAAAGATCCTTGGCTAAAACTAATTTGCAGCAATCTGCACATTGCCATAGCTCTTTATACTCGCCAACCATGGCCATCACAAGTGAATTCAGTGAACTGACAGCCTCTGAGGTCAATGGAAACCACTTTGTAGAATAAACATACCGGAACACAAGATGGGCATTATGGCACAAGGGTGATTTCTAGTGTCGACGTGACAGTCATATGACCAGTTGTGAAATCAAGAATGGAGCTTCAGGCATCTACCATAGACACTAACAAATGCCTGGACCAATAGGCGTCTCTCACACTTCCACAAAATAATTCAACGCTGTCACGCACATTTAATACAAGAGGTACATCCTGTCATTTCTCCCCCGTTGAACGAGGCAGCCAAAACATTTACTACTGAGGTTCTTCGAGGCAGCCTTTCAAACTGGACATCAAAGGAAATAAGATATCCTGTGGCAGAAAATGTGACAGGAAAATAATCTTTTTCACATAGCATGTGGTTGGGGTCTGGAATGTGCTGGCTGGAGGTATGGTGGAGGCAGGTTCAATTGAGGTATTCAAGAGGGCATTAGATGATTATCTGAATAGAAACAATGTGCAGGGGTACTGAGAAAAGGGAGAAGAACAGCACTAAGTCATGATGCTAGTTTGCAGAGCCAGTGCAGACTGGATGGGCCAAATGGTCTCCTTCTGCACCGTAACAAGTACGAGGTCTTGCACTTTGGAAAAAAGAATAGAGGCGTGGACTATTTTCTAAACGGTGACAAAATTCATAATGCTGAAGTGCAAAGGGACTTCGGAGTCCTAGTCCAGGATTCTCTAAAGGTAAACTTGCAGGTTGAGTCCGTAATTAAGAAAGCAAATGCAATGTTGTCATTCATCTCAAGAGGCTTGGAATATAAAAGCAGGGATGTACTTCTGAAGCTTTATAAAGCATTAGTTAGGCCCCATTTAGAATACTGTGAGCAATTTTGGGCCCCACACCTCAGGAAGGACATACTGGCACTGGAGCGGGTCCAGCGGAGATTCACACGGATGATCCCAGGAATGGTAGGCCTAACATACGATGAACGTCTGAGGATCCTGGGATTATATTCATTGGAGTTTAGGAGGTTGAGGGGAGATCTAATAGAAACTTACAAGATAATGAATGGCTTAGATAGGGTGGATGTAGGGAAGTTGTTTCCATTAGCAGGGGAGACTAGGACCCGGGGGCACAGCCTTAGAATAAAAGGGAGTCACTTTAGAACAGAGATGAGGAGAAATTTCTTCAGCCAGAGAGTGGTGGGTCTGTGGAATTAATTGCCACAGAGGGCGGTGGAGGCCGGGACGTTGAGTGTCTTTAAGAGAGAAGTTGATAAATTCTTGATTTCTCAAGGAATTAAGGGCTATGGAGAGAGAGCGGGTAAATGGAGTTGAAATCAGCCATGATTGAATGGTGGCGTGGACTCGATGGGCCGAATGGCCTTACGTCCGCTCCTATGTCTTATGGTCTTATGGTAACAATTCTGGGAAAATAACAGTCCCCAACTGCAGCAGGAAAAGGGCATTTACTCAAGAAATGTAAAATTGTATGTTTGTCAAGGAACGTCAATTAATCCATGTTCTTTGACCAAAGGCCAAAAATAATAAGTACTAATTCTAATGATGGTCCGTCAGTACCTCTAAGTACTTAGCTTCCTGAGTTTCATACAATAAATGTTCCAACATATCTGCATTTCTCATCTGTAGACTTCCTCTTAAATCTAGGTGCTGTACGGAGGATGCCATTGTAAGGAACAAGACACATGGGTGAAACACAACAACAGATGGTTTAACAATCCTTTTATTCACTTATGAAATAATAAGTCACCGGCTGGGAAGACAGACATCTCTCTCAACTGAAATAATCTGACCAACTAGCTCTCCTTCAGTGAGCTTTCGCGTAACATTGCAAATAAAATCACTCGGACAGACAAACTAGTTTATAGATCAAATTTCACAGTCAGTAATAATGTTGTTGGGTGTGTAAAAAGATTCATAGATTTGAACTTCAATGTCATTATTTAATTGCATTTCCAGCACTATGTGCCACAAGATTTAAAAGATTGAAATAAAGGGAACATCAGTATTTTAATATATTTTGTTCAGGCAGAAAGAATAGTAAAAAGATTACCAGAAAAGATTAATCGGGAACAATAAAAGAGCAATTTCTCGACCAGTACGCACCATGAATACTATGAGATTTAGAAACTATGCCGAATTATCAAATGTTTGTATCCGATGGGTGCAATTGACTTATTGAGGACACAGTAATGGAAATGAAGAACTTGCATTTGTCCAGCACCTTTCAAAACCTCAGGCAACCCCAACTGCTTTACAGACAACTGTTTATTTTTGCAGTGTAGTTGCGGTTGTAAAGGAGAAGGAGCAGCCAATTTGCTCACAGCAAGTTGCCACAAACAGCGATGTGATCGTGACCAGATCACTTTATCTCAGGTGTGGGTTGAGGGTTGAATATTTGAAAGACAACAGGAGCAATTCTCTGGGGTTGCTAGCCAGAGGCGGGAATCGCGGTGGCCCTCTGAATCGGCACGAGGGCAAAAATGGGATTCTTGCCAGGCATAAAACCTTTTGCGAGATCGCCAGCTGGCCCTGATGAGGTTCCTGCCAGCCATGAGGTGGTTCTCACCCAGAACAGGCAAGAGGTTGTTAACAGCAATTTACATTCATCCAAATGTAATTATCAGGCTGGTAGCCCAATTCGGGCCGGCCTCCTGAATTGCTCCAGCAACCCCCCTCCCCCTACGAAGCCAGGAGTCCCACTGGCGTGAATTGGTGCAGGTCCTGACAATCAGGCACCTGGCACACCAAGGGGCAGGGCAAAAGGTGAGTACCCTCCCTACACTTGCCTCCAGGGTGCCAAGGGGGTCCTTCAGGGGAGGTGGATGTAGGGAGGGGGTGCTTGGGCTGGAGGGGCTCAGGACTGGTCTTTCCAGGCAAGTATCCTATCTGTAGCCTTGAAACTCATTAAACTGTCTTTCAGCGTGTCAAGTTCCAGTTTAAAATCTTCCCTCTGAGGTGTTAGAATCTCCCATCATGTCAAAATTGATGATCAGTAAGAAGAAAGTGAAAGTTGTTTCCTCTGTAGCCTTAAAACCTTTAAACTTTCTCCCAGCATGTCAATACAGCAGTTTAAAAAAAAAGAGGCTGTCTCTTTGTTCTGAAGAGCTTCCTAGAAAGATCAGGTGCAGGGGCAGCACTCTGCCGGAGTAACTAGTATTTCTAGGCAGCTCTTCAGAACAAAGAGACAGCCTCTTTAAAAAAAACTGCAGTGAGAAAGAACACCTGATCAAAAGAGGAAGCACTTTAGAGGTAATGGACGCCTGTAGAGCTAAATAAATAAACAGTGATATGCCTTCCTTTGAAACTTCCTGGACCTGTCAGTCAAGAGGATTGTCAAAGGCAATGGTCTGTGAAATTGAACGTAAACAATGCAGTTCAAAGTTTTTAGGCTTCTAAGGCAATGGAATTGACTGATAAAAACATTTGAAAGGTTTTCAGCACATTAAAGGGAAGTCTTTCACCTTCTTCTTACAGATCATTGATATTGATTTTTTTTGTCTTTTGCCATTGAATAGCACATCAGCGTCGCTCCCCGCACCAGCGGGATGCAGTACTGATTCTCCATCAGCAGGAGTACTTAGACTCGAAAGGGGAGAATTGTACGCAGCATCTCTGATGGTGCTGCATTCCCTTAGTACTGCACTGGAGTAAACCTTATTATGTGCTCCAGTTTCTGGACTGGGACTTGAATCTACATACACCTAGCTTAGAGCCTTGACTGACATCTATATAACAGGATCTAGTATAATACATCACTAAAGGATTACGTGTAGGAGTAAATTAACTGTCAGACCAGTACAAAATATAGAAGTGAAAGTAATGACAATAAAATCAGTGAACCCAGAACTAAAGAACCCAATTAATACACAGTAAAGGTACAAAGAATTGTGGTGAGTGAACATGATATTCAGCAATTTTTAGTTGATCATTCAACCATGCCGTTGTCATCTCCAGACTAGCGTCTTGGGTGGCACTTTGTCACCCTCCATTAAACTCAACGTCATCCAAAACTCTTGTCTGTACTCTATCCTGCATCAAGCTGTATTTCCCTGCCAGCCCCTATCCTCATTTGTTCCCTCATCATTGCAAGTTTAAAATTGTTGTACCTTCTTTTAAATCTCACCATGGGCCCACCCCTCCCCATCTTTGTGATCTCCTCCAACTCTCCAACTGCTGCACTCTTCAGTACCTTCCCATTGGCGGCTGTGCTGTCAGCAGTCTCTGAAATCCCCCTCCCTCTCCACCTCCCACTCACTCCTTAACATCGTCCTTTAAATCCGTCTCTTTAATCTTTCTTCTTCTATGGCTCAAATCCTGTTTAATTTGCAAAGTAACATTTTCTATGCGGAAAGGTGTTACATAAAAACACACTGTTGATGATTGAGATGACAACACAGGACCATGTAGTGTCTAACTGCAAAGCAGAGCTCACCATGGAGTTAATCACAACCCAAAATCTACCCAGCGCAGAAGAGGAAAGTCACCTATGTAAGGTGCAAAGATGCAAGAAAGCAGACAAGATCCCGAAAGGGCTACAGATCACAAACCCACTCAAGTCGACCTACAACACAGACTACGCTGAGAGACTCTGCCGTCGCACCTCTCTCACACTCCTCAACCACCTCGTACGCCAGCTCTACAGCAGACGACGCAACCTGGAAACCAAGATAGAGGCCATATTCTCAACTTGCGCTCAGGATGCAGCAGACCAGCTGCGGAACACCGTCAAACAGATGAGACAACGATACTATGCCACATATATGCACACCAAGAACAGAAAGCTTGAGAAACTTGGCATCACCACCAGCAGCAACCAAGCCACCCCCAGTGCCACAGTAGAAAACAATACAGGGAAATCTATTGTCAACTTGTCAGACTACACCCTTCAACCAGACGAAATCGAAGTCCTCAGCAGAGGGCTCAATTTCTGCACCACCACCAAAATGGACCCCATCAGTCTCGCGGCAGACACGGAGGAATTCATCAGGCGAATGAGGCTCTGGGAGTTCTTCCACAGACCCTAAGAGGCCAACAGCGAACCCAAGCAGACTACCAATGAACCGGAACAGCAGACCGAGAGATCTGCGGTGCGGCAACCGAAGAGGAAAGAGTCGAATTGGACCCCTCCGGAAGGCCGCTGCCTTAGACTCGACATGTATGCTCAAGCCGTCAGGAGTCGCGTCAATGCCAGATTCATCAGTCGCATTCACAAGACAGCCCCGGACGTCACCCAAGCACAACGCAATGCCATCCGCGCTCTCAAGACCAACCGCAGCATCGTCATCAAACCAGCAGACAAAGGGGGGGCCACTGTCGTACTGAACAGAACGGACTACTGCAAAGAAGTATACCGACAACTGAACAACCAAGAACACTACAGACAGTTACCCGCAGATCCGACCAAGGAACACATCCGCCAACTTAACAGACTGATCAAGACCTTGGATCCAGATCTTCAGAGCACCCTACGTGCTCTCATCCCACGTACTCCCCGCATTGGAGATCTCTACTGCCTTCCGAAAATACATAAGGCCAAAACACCAGGCCGCCCTATCGTTTCAGGCAATGGGACCCTGTGTGAGAACCTCTCTGGCTACATCGAGGGCATCTTGAAACCCATCGTACAAGGTACACCCAGCTTCTGTCGCGACACGACGGTCTTCCTACAGAAACTCAGCACCCATGGACCAGTTGAACCAGGAACATTCCTCGTCACAATGGACGTCTCGGCACTCTACACCAGCATCCCCCATGACGACGGCATTGCTGCAACAGCCTCAGTACTCAACACCGACAACTGCCAATCTCCAGATGCAATTCTGCAACTCATCCGTTTCATTCTGGATCACAACGTCTTCACCTTCGACAACAAGTTCTTCATCCAGACGCACGGAACAGCCATGGGGACCAGATTCGCACCCCAATACGCCAACATCTTCATGCACAAGTTTGAACAGGACCTACTCACCGCACAGGACCTTCAACCGACGTTATACACCAGATACATCGATGACATTTTTTTCCTTTGGACACGCGGCGAAGAATCACTGAAACGACTACACGATGACATTAATAAGTTCCATCCAACCATCAGACTCACCATGGACTACTCTCCAAAATCAGTTGCATTCTTGGACACACTCGTCTCCATCAAGGTCGGTCACCTCAGCACTTCGCTTTACCGCAAACCCACGGATAACCTCATGATGCTCCACTTCTCCAGCTTCCACCCTAAACACATTAAAGAAGCCATCCCCTATGGACAAGCGCTCCGTATACACAGGATCTGCTTAGACGAGGAGGAGCGTAACAGACATCTACAGACGTTGAAAGATGCCCTCGTACGAACGGGATATGGCACTCGACTCATCGATCGACAGTTCCAACGCGCCACAGCGAAAAACCGGACTGACCTCCTCAGAAGACAAACATGGGACACAACTGACAGAATACCCTTCGTCGTCCAGTACTTCCCCGGAGCGGAGAAACTACGCCATCTTCTTCACAGCCTTCAACACGTCATTGATGACGATGACCATCTTGCCAAGGTCATCCCCACACCCCCACTACTTGCCTTCAAACAACCGCGCAACCTCAAACGAACCATTGTTTGCAGCAAACTACCCAGTCTTCAGAACAGTGACCACGACACCACACAACCCTGTCACGGCAATCTCTGCAAGACGTGCCAGATCATCGACATGGATACCACTATTACACGTGAGAACACCACCCACCAGGTACGCGGTACATACTCGTGCGACTCGGCCAACGTTGTCTACCTCATACGCTGCAGGAAAGGATGTTCCGAAGCGTGGTACATTGGCGAGACCATGCAGACGCTGCGACAACGAATGAACGGACATCGCGCAACAATCACCAGGCAGGAATGTTCCCTTCCAGTCGGGGAACACTTCAGCAGTCAAGGGCATTCAGCCTCTGATCTCCGGGTAAGCGTTCTCCAAGGCAGCCTTCAGGACCCGCGACAATGCAGAATCGCCGAGCAGAAACTTATAGCCAAGTTCCGCACACATGAGTGCGGCCTCAACCGGGACCTGGGATTCATGTCGCATTACATTCATCCCCCACCATCTGGCCTGCGAAATCCTACCAACTGTCCTGGCTTGATACAATTCACACCTCTTTAACCTGGGGTTACCCCATCTCTGGATCTGTAAAGATTTAATCACCTGCTAATGCTCACATTCCTAGCATTGTTTGGCATCTTTGAATTTGTCTATATATGTGTTTCTGGAACAGACCTCTTCATTCACCTGAGGAAGGAGCAGCGCTCCGAAAGCTAGTGACATTGAAACAAACCTGTTGGACTTTAACCTGGTGTTGTAAGACTTTGTACTGTGCTCACCCCAGTCCAACGCCGGCATCTCCACATCATACCTATGTAAGGGTAAAACCAATAGGTCTTAGAAACTGGAGTCCTTCAACATAACTTAACGTAGGTGTCACAAAATCCCATTGCATAGAGCCTGCATTTTCAGCGCAACAGGTGTTGCTGTGGGTTTAAGATAGCGACCGCATTGCTTGCACAACACTGTGATGCGGGCCGAGTCATTTTCGTGAAGTTGTTAACATTGGTGCTGAGGGCACGCACCGGAGGTCATGCAGGGCAGGAAGATTGTGGCCTCAGTCAGCGTGGAATTCTAATTGGATGTCAACACTGCCATTTTCCCACCAGCCACGCCTTGTCAACTGAACATGTTTTCCGCAACAGGAAGGACTCCCCCATCAGCGCTATTTAAAGGGACCATCAACCATTTACAGCTTAATCGCTGATTGATTTCTATTGGCTTTTACTGAGCTAGCAGAAATGTTGGAAATACAAATTGGAGAGATGTACAACAGGCTGCTGACTTGCAATCACCTGAAATACACTTTGCCACAAAATCCACCCCAGCGTCATACCCAGTAACCCATTGAAGAGACAATATAAATCAAAGGGTCAATTCTAGAGAGGGTGCAGGAGCAGAGGGACCTGGGTATATATGTGCATAAATGATTGAAGGTGGCAGGACAGGTTGAGAGAGTGGTCAATAAAGCACAGTATCCCAGGTTTCATTAGTGAGGCATAGAGGACGAGAGCAAGGAGGTTATGTTGAACTTGTATAAGACACTAGTTAGACCGCAACTGGAGTATTGCATCCAGTTTCAGGTGCTGCATTTTAGGAAGGATGTGAAGGCATTAGCGAAATTGCCAAAAAGATCCACAAGGATGGTTCCTAGGATGAGTATCTTCAGTTATGAAGAAAGATTGGATTAAAAGGAAGAATGTGCAGGGTTATGGGGAGAAGACGGGAGAATGGCACAAAGCAAATTGCTCATTCAGCGAGCTGATACAGACACAATGGGCCGAATGGCCTCCACTTTTACTGTAACAATTCTACGATTCAGTTGTACACTTAAGCACTTTACCATGATGTTAACTATCATTTCAAATCCCCTTGAGGCAATGGAACAAATGTGAAAATCTGAAGTGGATCGTCCATACTTAAATCAGGAAAAGTCGGTAGTTCTGGGAATAATGGTTGGTATTTACAATAAATATTATAAAGCAGTTAGATTTAAAAAAAACGTTACATTTTTTAAGGGATTGATAGCACATGGTTTCTGAGCTTGGGAAAATTGTTCCCAAGAAGATATGTCCCCAATATCATATAATGCTGTGCATATCAGTGCTTCAAACTGGATTTATACAAAGAGCTGATGAGAGTGCTCATGTATGTCCTGACAATCTGAATCATGGTTTCCTCAGTGGGACCGGACAAACAACCAGTCATCCATTAAAAAGAGAGTAAATTCACAGGTTTTGCAAAAATGCATCTGTTTGGAAAAGCTGCTGGGATAAGTACGATGGACAGTCATTGTTGCCTGTTGTCAGCATGTGGATATTGTAACATTAATGGCAAGGCTTCCATTATCGGCAAACAGCTGCGCAATCACAGTGTCAAAGACCAGGCTATCGGTGCTTGTACTGACTGAGGCTGGGCCCTCGGTAAGGCCCCGCGGGGTCGCCTCCCAGGTCAGTCGCCGGCGGTTGCGGTTCAGCACTAGTCGGTAGCAGAAGCCCTCGGCCTGTCTGGACGTCCCCAGCAGCAGCACAAAGAGCAGGAACCGCTGGCGCCCCTCGTGCCGTTCCTGCTTCTCCAGCACGAGCACAAAGTGGTGGCCAAGGCAGGACTGCACCGTCACCCACCCTGCCGCCCCCGGGAGGTGAATGCCGGTGGCCAGGAACACGATGCTCTCTCCCCGGAGGGTCGCGACGCTGCGGTGGCTGACGGCCAAGTGGGGCAGGAGGGCCTTCAGCGGTCCCTCCCACTCGCAGGAAGCTCCGGGGCACGGGCAGGAGAGCATGCGCCGCTCACTAATGTCTTCGCCATTCCCTGTTGCCGTCTGGTGCAGTGAGAAGGTGCTTCCGGTTGCCAGGTGCTTGAAGTTAGATTGCAAGGATTTTGGGCGGGGAAGAGAAAAGAGACAACATAGCAAGTTAATGTTCATCAATAATCATTGCTACAAATACTCAATAATAAATAACGCTTTGACAGCAACCCTGTTCATTTGGGGTTAAAATCTGATATAAGTAGGTTTAAGTGAATCGGTCGCAGTTAACCATTGCCTCCCTTAACCACCCAGTCAAACAGGCAAGAAGGGAATTAAATAAACGCAGGCATCATTCAATAAAAGGGAACTTGGAAAGACTGTCGCAAATATACAATAATGCCTTTGAGTAATGTCAGTGTGTAGGTTCAGGGTATGCAGCCTGAAATTCTGAGACTGTAAGAGTGGGAGAGCACATTATCTGTCGTAAGATTATCTATAATAAGTGAATTCACATTTATCATTGCTGTTGCTTTGCAAATCCTAGTCTACATTTGAAAATTTCAGGTTCATTGCTATCAGTGGCCAGCAATTTACAATGAATATCAATTTCCACAGTTGAGGACTGATGTTATTCAATGTGCCCGTTAAAGCTTTCGCTGCTGAATCAAAATTAAACCTGTCATGTTTAAAGTGTAGCAGATGGATAACCAATAGCACACGGGACATCACTCATCTTCCCAAACCATTCACTAGCATTTTTACAAAGCCCTAGACTGTTACCTCTACTTTCAGCTGCAAATGTAATTTCAAATTGGGACATTTTCTTTTGCTTACTGCGCTTCATGTTGGAAAGCAAATATTAATGTTAAAAAGACTGGGGTACACAGGAGGATGCCCCAATTTAAAGGAGGTGATGATGGAGCAAAACAAAAGGCTGAGAGTTTCAGGACAGGAATAAAGGACAAGTGTAAAGAGTGGATATTTACAAGTATCCATAGCTAGCCAACTGGCTTCATAATGACATATAAAGAGTTGAAAAATGCTGGGTGATGCTCGCATTCTATGTTTGCACACATAGGCTGGTTTAGCACACTGGGCTAAATCGCTGGCTTTGAAAGCAGACCAAGGCAGGCCAGCAGCACGGTTCAATTCCCGTACCAGCCTCCCCGAACAGGCGCCGGAATGTGGCAACTAGGGGCTTTTCACAGTAACTTCATTGAAGCCTACTTGTGACAATAAGTGATTTTCATTTCATTTTCATTTCATTTCATTTTCAAATAACTAAATGCTTGCATTCTCTTGTTCACAAGAGATTAAGTGATATGAGCTGTTTAAGATGATTAGGGGATACCAACTGAGGAAGCGGGCAGCGACAAGGGAGATTGGTAGGGTGAGGGATGAGAGGGGCAAGGTGGTGTTGCACCCAGAAAGGTGAATGGGGTGTTTGAGGCCTTCGACAGAAGATTGTATGAGTCGGAACTCCTGCCTGGTGAGGAAGGCATGAGGCGGTTCTTCGACGGGCTGGAGTTCCAAAGGGTGGAGGAGGAGAGGTGCAGCGAGGGGGGGCCCCGATTAGGCTGAAAGAGGTGATGGATGGTGTAGGCTCGATGCAGGCAGGGAAGTCCCCGGGGCTGGATGGGTTCCTAGCCGGGTTTAATAAGAAGTTTGGTGTGGAGCTGGGGCCTCTGCTTGTGGGGATATATAATGATGCGAGGAGGAGGGGGGTGCTGCCCCCACAATGTCTCAGGCGCCCATTCTGCTGCTCCTAAAGAAAGATAAGGTCCCAGAACCGCTTGGATTGTACTGCCCGATTTTGCTGCAAAATGTAGATGCGAAGTTGTTAGCGAAGGTGTTAGCGTCGCGGTAGAGGACTGTGTGCCGGGGGTGTTAGGGAGGACCAGATGGGGTTTGTGAAGGGGCGGAAGTTGTCAGCAAATGTGCGCAGGTTGCTCAATAATATTATGATGCCCTCAGAGGGGCAGGAGGTAGAAGTAGTGGTGGCAATGGATGTGGAGAAATCGGGTAGAGTGGACATGTTTGTTGGAGGTGCTGGGTCGGTTCCGGTTTGGCCGGCATTCGTGGATTGGGTTTGGCTGCTGTATAGGGCTTTGATGGCTAAAATCCGGATGAATAGGATGAGTTTGTGGTACTTCGGGCTGCGTTGGCGGACGAGGCAGGGGTGTCCGCTCTCCCCGCTGTTTTTTGCTCAGGCGATAGTGCTGTTGGCAATGGCACTTAGGGCGTTGAGGGATTGGAGAAGGATTGAGCGGTGGGGTGAGAGGTGGTCGAGCACAGCACCTCGTTGTATGCGGACAATCTTCGGTTATACATTTCGGACCCGGTGGGCAGCTTTGATAGGATCATGGAGATCCTGAGGAAATTTGGCCATTTTTCGGGATATAAATTGAACATGGGGAAAAGCAAGGTGTTCCCGGTTAATGCTTAGAGGGCAGGAGAGGAGGCTAGGGGAGTTGCCGTTCCGGGTGATGGGGGTGAGTTTTCAGTATCTCAGGATTCATGGGTAACAACTGGTGGAGAGAATGAAGGTGGACTTTGGGAGGTGGGATGTGTTGCTGCTGTCACTGGCTGGGCGCATGCAGATGGTTAAAATGACGGTGCTGCCCAGGTTCTTGTTCGTGTTCCAGAAACCTCTCCATCCTTGTTCCCAAGTCCTTTTTTAGGGAGGTGAATGGGATAATTTCGGGATTCATGTGGGTAGAGAAGACCCTGTGGTGAGGATGGTGTTTTTGGAGCGGGGGGGGGGGGCTGTGTGGGTGCTGGCGTTGCCGAGTATGATGAACTATTACTGGGCACGAATATTGCAATGGTGAGGAAATGGGCAGTGGAGGAGGGATCGGTTTGGGGGTGGATGGAGGTGGTGTCGTGTAGGGGAACGAGTTTGAGGGCACTGTAGTTGGTGCCCCTTCTGTTTTCGCCCGTCTGATATTCCATCATCCCGGTGGTGGTCTCAGCGTTGTGAGTATGGAACCTGTGCTGGCAACACTTCGGGTTGGAGGGCATGTCGGTGTGGGCGTCAATATATGATAATCACAGTTTGAGCCGACGGGGCTGGATGCGAGGTTCCGGGGTGGTGGCAGGTGGGGATAGAGTACATAGGGACTTGTTTATAGGGGGCAAGTTTGCAGGCCTGGAAGAGCTGCAGGAAATGTTGGAGTTGCCTAAGGGGAATGGTTTCAGACACTTGCAGGTGAGGGACTTTGTGAGGAGAGAGGTGCTGTCCTTCCCGGGACTGCTGTCTCCGGTGTTGCAAGATAAACTGTTGTCTGAGGATGCCATTGGGGAGGGGAGAGTGTCAGACATTTGTGGAGAGTTGATGGAAAGGGAGGGCGCTCCGGTGGGGGAGATCAAGTGCAAATGGGAGGAGGAGTTGGGTGCGGAGCTGAGGACCGGGCTGTGGAAGGAAGCCCTGCGGAGGATGAACGCATCCTCGTCGTGTGAGAGGTTAAGCCTCATCCAATTTAAGGTGGTGCATAGAGCCCACATGACAGTTGCGCGGATGAGCCGGTTCTTTGCAGAGGTGGAGGATAGTTGTGGGCGGTGTGGGGGGGGGGGGGGGGGGGGGGGGCGTGAATCACATCCACATGTTCTGGCTGTGTCCAAAGCTGAGGGGGTTCTGGCAGGGGCTCGCCGATATCATGTCCGAGATTCCGGGTGTAGGGCTGGTCCTGTGTCCGGAGGTGGCGATATTTGGAATATCGGAAGATCCGGGAGTCAGGTGGGGAGAGAGGCCGATGTCTTGGCCTTTGCCTCCTTGATAGCCCGGAGACGGATTTTGTTGAGCTGATGTGACTCGTACCCACCAAAGGTGGGATTGTGGGTGAACGACCAGGCAGAAGGTCAAGTTTGCCTTATGGGGGGGTGGAGGAGGGGGTCACCCGGGGGTGGAAGCCATTTATTGCTTTCTCCAAGGTGAATTAAGGTGTCAGCAGGGGGTGGGGGGTGGGGACTTAGGGGTTTGTTTTTGTTGCTGGAGGGCGAGAAAAATTAAGGGGACGGAGAGAGTTGTGGGCTTGGTATTAGAGGTTAATGGCTTTAATAAAAATATATCTTTTTAAATAAGATGATTTGGGGATTTGACAGGGTAGATATGGAGAAATTATTTCCCCTGGTGGGGTGGGGCGAGGTGGAGTTCAGAGCAAGGGAGCGCAACCTTAAAATTAGATCCAAGGCCTTTCAGGCAGGCAGCACTTCTTCACACAGAGGCCAAAATGTGCCAGCCCTTCCCACCAGTGGGATCTTCCGGTCCTGTTGGTGGCGGCCCCCTGCCCCACCCCATGGGTTGCCAGGCGGTGGAGCCTTGGAAAAATCCATTGACAGTGGCAGGACCGGACAATCCCATTGCTGCCCAATGGCAGGCCGCATTCACTATTGCAAAACATGTCAGGATTTATTCCCATCCCTAATTGCCCTTGAGGTGGTGGTGGTGAGCTGCCTTCTTGAACCGCTGCCGTCCATGTGGTGTAGGATCTCCCACAGTGCTGTTAGGGAGGGAGTTATGGGATTTTGACCCAGTGACAGTGAAGGAACGGTGATATATTTCCAAGTTGGGGTGGTGAGTGGCTTGAAGGGGAACTTCCAGGTGGTGATGTTCTCATGCGTCTGCTGACCTTGTCCTTCTAGATGGTCGTGAGTTTGGAAAGTGCTGTCTTAGGAGTCGGTGCATCGATGGTGCAGACTTCAGTGCATCGATGGTGCAGACTGCTGCTACTGCGCATCGGTGGTTGAGGGAGTGAATGTCTGTGGAAGGGGTGCCAACCAAGCGGACTGGTTTGTCCTGGATGGTGTTGAGCATCTTGAGTGTTGTTGGAGCTGCACTCATCTAGGCAAGTGGAGAGTATTCCATCACACTCCTAACGTGTGCCTTGTAGATGGTGGACAGGCTTTTGGGGGGGGGGGTCAGGAGGTGAATTACTCGCCGCAGGATTCCTAGCATTTATCTAGCATCTTTCACAACCTGTGGAAATCCCAAAGTACTTCACAGCCAATGAGGTACCATTGAAGTGTACTCACTGTCTCTGGTGTGAGACTCATGACCTTCTGGCTCAGAGACAAGAACGCTCCCAACTGAGTGGCAGCTGCAACTTTAATAGCCTTGGTTTGGTGCAGGGACACAGTTCCAGAGGTGCAAGTCACCCTCAAAACACCCTTGCCAAAATATCCAACATTTAAAGTACGTGTCAGCTTTTATAATGAGCTATTTGACTACATAGGGCACAGCATCCAAGCCCAGCCATGTCCTGGGGCAATACCTATGGATGTGAGTTTCCAGACTGGTCAGGGCCCAATCTCCCCTCCTACCCACCGGTCCCCAATCCATCCCCTCTCACCTCCACTCCCCACTTGTCCTCCTCCATCCCTTTTATCGTCACTTTGCCTGTGACCAGCACAAGGTGAGGTGTCTAAACCTCGGATTCTCCTGGTCTGTGCTGTGTAGTGGAGACATTTGCATTCTGGGGGGGGGGGTGGGGGGGGGGGGGGGTGAATTAGATTTGTACTGTAACATGCTCACATCTTAATTGGCTGTCACTGATAAATATACACACATGTAAGGGAGTGCATTAACAAAATCAGTAATTCTACATCAGAATGGTAATGATTAAACAGCATCCTCTACCTGTACAGCACTAAACCAGTGGTGCTTGTTGCATTGTACCTCAGATGGAAAAGAGCTACAGAAGCTTTTTGAAGTGAAGATTTCCACTTCGTACTCCATCTCCCGAGACTTTATTCCCAGCCTGGCTTTTCCCTGATTTTGATTGATGTCTTAATATTCCGGTAACAGAATTATCTGCTTTGATTAGGAAGGGGAACTGCTTTCAGTTTCCGAACAACCCCCCACTTCTGCTGTGTGATTGTCGTTGGGTGTGATAATCACCCGCTTATCCTGCTCCACTGCCGCAATGTGAAAGGTGATAAATCAGCAATCACAGAGCTATCATGCAAGGTGAACAACACTTTAGTTACGTTGCTGATCAGAAATAAGGACAAAACCAAACTGTTTCCACACGACAAAATGATTTGTTTTTCAGATGACACCCTACATCCAGCGCCAATCATTCGTCACTCTGTCCATAATGAACAGCATTGGCTCCCGCTCTCCCCACAACTCAAACCAGGAAATATTAACAATGTGCCACAGAAACAAGTCATTGAGCCAAACAGCTCTCTGCCAAAACCTATGTGCCATCTCCCCCAGCTTATCTCCACCTCACCCAATCAGCATATCCTTGCTCACGTGCTCATCCAACTGCCCCTTACATGTGTTTGTGCAATTCTCCTCAACTAACCCTTGTGTGACTTCCACATTCTAACCACTTCCTCAGTAAAGAGGTTTCTCCCAGATCCCCGAGTGGAGTTATTTGTAATATTTATAAGTTCTCATTTTGGTCTCCTCTGTTATATTACTTGTTTGTAATATGTTGTTACTCTTTGCTTTACTTCCCGAATGATCTGATGGTTAGATTTCAAAGAAACTGCCAATCTTCAATTCAAAGCTAAATAGGTTTAATGAATAACAAATTAAATACTAATGATGAAATTAGTTTGTTCACTCTTACAGAACTATCACTGGTGATAAAGTAATTCAGAATAGGTAATAAATATATTTAACTTCAAGTATTAACTGTGCTATTATCTCTCTTTCTTACTGCTGTCTAGTCACTCCTGGTTCGAAGCGACCTGAGTTCACTTATTTATACAGGAATCTAGTGCTGCCATCTAGTGGTTGTCTTACATTATGATGTAGTTGTTAACTCTTTATACACCAGTATATATACATATCACTACATCCTCCATAAATGGAAACATGTTTTCAACCCGTACCAAACCTCTTCATTCTTTTAAAGATCTCCATTAGGTTACCACTCAATCATATCTTTCCAGAGAAGGGAGCCTGTTGAGTATTCCTCAGGTTATAGAAGGTGCGACCTCAGTGAAAGTTCATTCTCCATTGCTCGTCTGGTATTTACATCAAATTCATCCAAGACGAGCTCAGGATGGATTGGTGTCTGATTCTGTCTCTGTTCTGCTTTCTGGTGGCACAGTGATAAGTGATGCTGCCTCACAGTGCCAGAGACCCGGGTTCAATTCCAGCCTCAGTGACTGTGTAGAGTTTGCACTTTCTCCCTGTGTCTTCATGGGTTTTCTCCGGGTGCTCCGGTTTCCTCCCACAATCCAAAGATGCGCAGGTGAGGTGGATTGGCCATGCTAATTCGCCCATAAGTGTCCAGGGATTTTCAGGCTAATGGTGCGGGGATAAACATTATTTATCAGTGTGTGGTGCAGATTGTGAACACTGTTTAACATTGTGTGGTACAGAATCTGAACATTAATTATCACAGTGTGGTACAAAGGATGAACATTATTTTAAAAACATTTTTTTTTTGTAAAACTGTCAACATTTTAATGTTTTTACAACAATACACAACCCCCCCACCCCCCAAATCCCCCCGGCCACCCCTCCCACCAATTCACAGCGACCAGGGGCGGGATTCTCCGACCCCCCGCCAGGTCGGAGAATCCCGCCCCCGCCGGTTGCCGAATTCTCTGGCACCGGATATTCATCGGGGGTGGGAATCGCGCCCCGCCGAACTCTGTCTGATCTGCCCCATCACCTGCGAAGGCATTCCTCCAGCCTCACTGCCAATACCTTCGCCAATATCTTAGCATCCACATTCAGTAGAGAATGGGCCTGTACGACCCACAATCCACAGGATCCTTCTCGTTTTAGAGTAATAATGAGATGAATGCCTGCCTCATCGATTCTGGCAATCCTACTTTTACCATTGCATCCTCAAATATTTCCACCATCTGCGACGCCAACTTAACCTTGAACTTCTGATAAAACTCCGCCGGGAACCCATCCAGCCCTGGTACCTTGCTCAACTGCATCTTCCCTATCGCTGCCTGCCCTTCCACCATCCCCATTGGTTCCTCCAGATTGGTCGACTCCTCCTCCCCCACCTCTGAACACTCCAGTCGTTCCAGAACTCCCCTCATCTCCAACTCATCATCCGGCAGCTCCGACTTATAGAATTCCTATAAAGTTTTCAAACACCTTGTTCACCTGCTCCGGCACCATTCCATCCCTTATCCACACGATCTCCCTCGCTGCTGCCTGCCGATGGAGCAGGCCTGCCACCAATCGACTGGCCTTCTCGCAATACTCATCAACAATCCCCCTTGCTCGCTTCAACTGCCAAACAGCATGGATAGAAGATTAAACTTTACATGCAACCCCCTTCCTCCTCATCAAACGCCTAGGCTCCAGATCCTCCGGGTATTGTCCATCAACCACCAAACTCTCCTCTATCAGCCGCTCCTCCTGCACGTCCCTATCCAAATGTGCCTTGAATGCGATGAATTCACCCCTCACTACCGCCTTCAATGCCTTCAAACCACCGACAGTGAACCTCCCCATTTCGGTTAAACTCCACATATTCGGGCTGCATGTGGCACAGTGGTTAGCACTGCTGCCTACGGAGACTTCCGGTTGCGGCGGTGCGGAGCTAAGCCGCACGAGTCGGCAGCTCCCGCTATTACGGACTTTCGGGCTCTCTAGAGGAGCCCCAACGGGAAATTTTTGAAGACGCTCCGTGTGGGAAGGGAAGAGGGAGGTCCCCCTTCATCGTTTATGGACCTATCCAGAAGCGAAACGGCCAAAAAAACGGCATTGGAGCAGCAGGAGAAGCGAGGGAAAAAAGACAAAATGGCGGCGGCCGGGGATAAAGTGGAATGCGGGCCGGAGCTGCAAGAGTTCATCAAGCGGTGCTTCGAGGAGCTGCGGAAGGAGATGCTGGCGCCTATGCTGTCGGCAATTGAAGGACTAGGGATGACCCAGAAGGCTCACGAGGTAAAGATCCAGGAGGTGCAGAAAAAAGTCAATGAGAACGAGGACGCAATCTTGGGCCTGGCGGTGAGAGTGGAGCAGCACGAGGCGCTGCACAAAAGGTGGGCGGGAAGATTCAAAGACCTGGAGAACAGGTCAAGGAGAAAGAATCTGGGTGGGGGGGAGGGGTGGGGGGGGAGGGGTGGGGTGAGAGCCCCTTCAATCCGGTTGATAACGTGGAATGTGAGGGGCCTGAATGGGCCGGTAAAGAGGGCCCGAGTGTTCGCGCACTTAAAGGGACTGAAGGCAGACGTGGTCATGCTCCAGGAGACACACTTGAAGGTGGCGGATCAGGTTAGGTTAAGAAAGGGATGGGTAGGACAGGTATTCCACTCGGGGCTGGACGCACAGAACAGAGGGGTGGCAATATTGGTGGGGAAGCGGGTGTGGTTTGAGGCCAAGACTATCGTAGTGGATAATGGAGGGCGATATGTGATGGTGAGCGGTAAGCTGCAGGGGACGTGGGTGGTATTGGTAAATGTATACGCCCCGAACTGGGATGATGCCGGATTCATGAAGCGCATGTTGGGGCGCATTCCGGACCTGGAGGTAGGAAGCTTGATAATGGGTGGGGATTTTAATACGGTGTTGGACCCAGCACTGGACCGCTCCAGATCTAGGACCGGAAAGAGGCCGGCGGTGGCCAAGGTGCTTAGGGGGGTTATGGATCAGATCGGGGGAGTGGACCAGTGGAGATTTGCCAGGCCGCAGGCCAGGGAATTTTCTTTTTTCTCCCACGTGCACAAAGCCTACTCCCGGATAGATTTTTTTGTTCTGGGCAGGGCGCTGATCCCGAAAGTGGAGGGAACGGAGTATTCGGCCATAGCCATTTCAGATCACGCCCCGCACTGGGTGGAACTGGAGTTGGGAGAGGAGAGGGACCAACGCCCGCTGTGGCAGTTGGATGTGGGACTGCTGGCAGATGAGGTGGTGTGTGGGAGGGTGAGGGGGTGTATCGAAAGGCCAACGACAATGGGGAGGTGGGGGTGGTATGGGAGGCGCTGAAGGCGGTGATCAGGGGAGAGATAATCTCCATCAGGGCTCACAGGGAGAAGATAGAGGGCATGGAAAGGGAGAGGCTAGTGGGGGAGATTTTAAGAGTGGACAGGAGATATGCAGAGGCCCCTGAGGAGGGATTACTTAGGGAACGGCGACGTCTCCAGATGGAGTTTGACCTGTTGACCACAGGGAAGGCAGAGGCTCAGTGGAGGAAAGCGCAGGGGGCGACCTACGAGTATGGGGAGAAGGCGAGTCGGATGCTGGCACACCAGCTCCATAAGAGGATGGCAACGAGGGAAATAGGTGGAGTTAAGGATGGAAGGGGAGCTACGGTGCGGAGTGCGACGAAAATAAATGAGGCATTCAAGGCATTCTAAGAGGAGCTGTACAGATCCCAGCCCCCAGCGGGTGAAGAGGGGATGAGACGATTCCTAGACCAACTGAGATTCCCGAGGGTGGAGGAGCAAGAGGTGGCTGGTTTGGGGGCACCAATTGGGTTGGAGGAGCTGAGCAAAGGTCTGGGGAATATGCAGGCAGGGAAGGCCCCGGGACCGGACGGGTTCCCGGTGGAGTTCTACAGGAAGTACATAGACCTGTTGGCCCCGCTGCTGGTGAGGACCTTTCATGAGGCAAGCGAGGGAGGGACCCTGCCCCCGACAATGTCGGAGGTGACGATTTCTTTGATCCTAAAGCGGGACAAGGGCCCACTGCAATGTGGATCGTACAGGCCGATCTCGCTCCTCAACATGGATGCTAAGTTGCTGGCAAAAGTGCTGGCTACGAGGATCGAGGACTGTGCCCCGGGGGTGATTCACGAGGACCAGACGGGATTTGTAAAGGGCAGGCAACTAAACACCAATGTGCGGCGGCTCTTAAATGTGATAATGATGCCATCGGTGGAGGGAGAGGCGGAGATAGTGGCAGCTATGGACGCGGAGAAGGCCTTTGACCGAGTAGAGTGGGAGTACCTCTGGGAAGTGCTGCGTAGGTTTGGGCTCGAGGGAGGGTTTATTAGCTGGGTTAAGCTCCTTTACAGAGTCCCGGTGGCGAGTGTGGTTACGAATCGGCGGAGGTCGGAGTATTTTCTTCTGTACCGTGGGACGAGACAGGGGTGCCCCTTGCCCCCTGTTGTTTGCATTAGCAATTGAACCCTTGGCCATATCATTAAGGGAGTCTAGGAAATGGAGGGGGGTGGTCCAAGGGGGAGAGGAGCATCGAGTGTCGCTTTATGCAGATGACCTGTTGCTGTATGTGGCGGATCCAGTGGAGGGGATGGTGGAGGTCATGCAGACTCTAAGGGAGTTTGGGGATTTTTCGGACTATAAGCTTAATGTAGGGAAGAGTGCGCTTTTTGTAGTACAGGCAGGGGACCAAGAAAGGGGGATAGGGGACCTACCGCTGAGGAGAGCGGAGGGGAGCTTTCGGTACCTGGGGATCCAGATAGCCAGGAGTTGGGGGGCCCTACATAAACTGAATCTGACGAGTCTGGTGGAGCAGATGGAGGAGGACTTCAAACGCTGGGACATGTTACCGCTCTCGCTAGTGGGTAGAGTGCAGTCGGTCAAAATGGTGCTCCTTCCAAGGTTTCTCTTTGTGTTTCAGTGCCTTCCCATCATGATCACCAAGGCCTTTTTTAAGAGGGTAGGCAGGAGCATTATGGGGTTTGTGTGGGCGAATAAGACCCCGTGGGTAAGGAGAGGGTTTTTGGAGCGCAGTAGGGACCGAGGAGGGTTGGCGCTACCGAATTTGGGGAGCTACTAATGGGCAGCAAATGTGGCGATGATCCGTAAGTGGGTGATGGAGGGAGAGGGGGCGGCATGGAAGAGGTTGGAGATGGCGTCCTGTAAAGGAACAAGTCTGGGGGCGCTGGTGACGGCACCGCTGCCGCTCTCGCCGTCAAGGTACACCACGTGTCCGGTGGTGGCGGCAACGCTAAAGATCTGGGGCCAGTGGAGACAGCACAGGGGTGCAATGGGAGCATCGGTGTGGTCCCCGATCAGGGGTAACCACCGGTTTGTCCCGGCGAGGATGGACGGGGGGTTTCAGAGCTGGCATCAGGCGGGGATTAGAAGAATGGGGAACCTGTTCATTGACGGGATGTTTGCGAGCCTAGGGGCACTAGAGGAGAAGTTTGGGATACCCACGGGAAATGCTTTCAGATGCATGCAGGTGAGGGCGTTTGTGAGGCGACAGGTGAGGGAATTCCCGTTGCTCCCGGCACAGAAAATTCAATTTCTGATCTCGGGTGATCTCGGGCGTATGGGTGGTAGAGGGCAAGGTGTCGGCAATATACCAGGAGATGAAAGAAGAGGGGGAGGCTTTGGTAGAGGAGCTGAAGGGTAAATGGGAGGAGGAGCTGGGGGAGGAGATTGAGGAGGGGCTGTGGGCTGATGCCCTGGGTCGGGTCAATTCCTCCTCGTGTGCCAGGCTTAGCCTGATACAATTTAAGGTGGTTCACAGAGCGCACATGACGGTGGTGAGGCTGAGTAGGTTCTTTGGGGTAGAGGACAGATGTGGGAGGTGCTCAGGAAGTCCGGCGAACCATGTCCATATGTTTTGGTCATGCCCGGCACTGGAGGGGTTCTGGAGGGGAGTGGCGGGAACAATTTCTAAGGTGGTGAAAGCCCAGGTCAAGCCAAGCTGGGGGCTAGCAATATTTGGAGCAGTGGATGAGCCGGGAGTGTAGGAGGCGAAAGAGGCCGGCATTCTGGCCTTTGCGTCCCTAGTAGCCCGGCGAAGGATCTTGCTAATGTGGAAGGAGGCGAAGCCCCCCAGCGTGGAGGCCTGGATAAATGACATGGCTGGGTTCATTAAGCTGGAGAGGATAAAGTTTGACTTGAGAGGGTCTGCGCAGGTGTTCTACAGGCGGTGGCAACCGTTCCTAGACTATCTCGCGGAGCGTTAGATGAAGGTCGATCAGCCGCAGCAGCAACCCGGGGGGGGTGGGGGGGGGGGGAGGGGGGTCTGCCTGGGGGGTATTTGAGCAAGAGAACACATGAAAGATCTGGAAAACTGGCATGGACGGGAGGAATTCAGTGTACAAAGCTCTGTAACATATCGTTTTACCATGTTTATATCTTGCTATGTGCGTTATCTTTCTATTTTGTTACGAGGGTGGGTGGGGTTTTTGTTTGTAAGGGTGAAAAATTGTGTTAAAAAACTTTAATAAATATATTTTTTAAAAAAGCACTGCTGCCTACGATGCTGATACGGGTTCGATCCCGGCCCCGGGTCACTGTCTGTGTGGAGTTTGCACAATCTCCCCGTGTCTGCATGGGTTTCACTCCCACAACCCAAAGATGTGCAGGTTAGGTGTATTGGCCACGCTAAATTGCCCCTTAATTGGAAACTAAATAAATAAATTTAGAAGTCCACATATTCCTCAATCACCTTCCTCATCCTAATGCCGAATTTTGGGTCCGCTAACAAACCCACATCTAGCCTCCATGCTGGCCTGTGGGCCAGAGGCTTCTCCAAGACCACATCCACCCAGTGCAGAGCATGATCCGTTATCACGATCGCCGAATATTCTGCATTCTTTATCCCAGTTAGCAGTGATTTGCAGGGTGAACATTACTTATCACTGTGTGATACAGAGGGTGAACATTATTTATCATTGTGTGGGACAGAACATGAACATTGGATAAAAGCAAATTACAGCGGATGCTGGAATCTGAAACCTAAAAGAAAATGCTGGAAAATCTCAGCAGGTCTGGCAGCATCTGGAGGGAGAGAAAAGAGCTAACATTTCAAGTTCAGATGACCCTTTGTCAAAGCTTCTCAAAGAGAAATGTCAGCTCCTTTCTCTCCCTACAGATGCTGCCAAACCTGCTGAGATTTTCCAGCATTTTCATTTTGGAGGGTGAACATTATTGATTACTGTGTGCTACAGAGGGTGAACATTATTTATCATTGTGTAGTAGAGGGTGAACATTATTGATCACAGTGTTGTTCACAGGGTGAACAGCATTTCTCATTGTGCGGTACAGAGGGTGAACATTATTTATCATTGTGTGGCACAGAGGGTGAACATTATTTATCACTGTGTGGTATAAAGGGTGAACATTATTTATCACTGTGAGGCACAGAGTTTGAACATCATTTATTATTGTGCGGTACAGAGGGTGAACATTATTTATCATTGTGTGGCACAGAGGGTGAACATTATTTATCACTGTGTGGTATAAAGGGTGAACATTATTTATCACTGTGTGGCACAGAGTTTGAACATCATTTATTATTGTGCGGTACAGAGGGTGAACATTATTTATCATTGTGTGGCACAGAGGGTGAACATTATTTATCACTGTGTGGTATAAAGGGTGAACATTATTTATCACTGTGAGGCACAGAGTTTGAACATCATTTATTATTGTGCGGTACAGAGGGTGAACATCATTTATCACTGTGTGGCACAGAGGGTGAACATTATTTATCACTGTGTGGCACAGAGGGTGAACATTATTTATCACTGTGTGGCACACGGTGAACATCATTTATCACTGTGTGGCACAGAGGGTGAACATTATTTATCACTGTGTGGCACACAGGGTGAACATCATTTATCATTGTGTGGCACACAGGGTGAACATTATTTATCATTGTGTGGCACACAGGGTGAACATTATTTATCACTGTGTGGCACAGAGGGTGAACATTATTTATCACTGTGTGGCACACAGGGTGAACATTATTTATCACTGTGTGGCACACAGGGTGAACATTATTTATCAGTGTGTGGCACACAGGGTGAACATTATTTATCACTGTGTGGCACACAGGGTGAACATTATTTATCACTGTGTGGCACACAGGGTGAACATTATTTATCAGTGTGTGGCACACAGGGTGAACATTATTTATCACTGTGTGGCACACAGGGTGAACATTATTTATCACTGTGTGGCACACAGGGTGAACATTATTTATCACTGTGTGGCACACTGGGTGAACATTATTTATCACTGTGTGGCACAGAGGGTGACCATTATTTATCACTGTGGCACACAGGGTGAACATTATCACTGTGTGGCACAGAGGGTGAACATTATTTATCACTGTGTGGCACAGAGGGTGAACATTATTTATCACTGTGTGGCACACAGGGTGAACATTATTTATCAGTGTGTGGCACACAGGGTGAACATTATTTATCACTGTGTGGCACAGAGGGTGAACATTATTTATCACTGTGTGGCACAGAGGGTGAACATTATTTATCACTGTGTGGCACACAGGGTGAACATTATTTATCACTGTGTGGCACACAGGGTGAACATTATTTATCACTGTGTGGCACAGAGGGTCAACATTATTTATCACTGTGTGGCACACAGGGTGAACATTATTTATCACTGTATGGTACAGAGGGTGACCATTATTTATCACTGTGTGGCACAGAGGGTGAACATTATTTATCATTGTGTGGCACACAGGGTGAACATTATTTATCATTGTGGCACAGAGGGTGAACATTATTTATCACTGTGTGGCACAGAGGGTGAGCATTATTTATCACTGGTACAGAGGGTGAACATTATTTATCATTGTATGGTACAGAGGGTGACCATTATTTATCACTGTGTGGTACACAAGGTGAACATTATTTATCATTGTATGGTACAGAGGGTGACCATTATTTATCACTGTGTGGTATAAAGGGTGAACATTATTTATCACTGTGTGGTACACAGGGTGAACATTATTTATCATTGTATGGTACAGAGGGTGACCATTATTTATCACTGTGTGGCACACAGGGTGAACATTATTTATCACTGTGTTGCACAGAGGGTGAACATTATTTATCACTGTGTGGTTTAAAGGGTGAACATTATTTATCATTGTGTGGTATAGAGGATGAACATTATTTATCACTGTGTGGGCCAGAGGGTGAACATTATTTATCACTGTGTGGTATAAAGGGTGAACATTATTTATCATTGTGCGGTACAGAGGGTGAACATTATTTATCACTGTGTGGTACAGAGGGTGAACATTATTTATCACTGTGCGGTACAGAGGGTGAACATTATTTATCACTGTGTGGCACACAGGGTGAACATTATTTATCACTGTGTGGTACAGAGGGTGAACATTATTTATCATTGTGTGGCACACAGGGTGAACATTATTTATCACTGTGTGGCACACAGGGTGAACATTATTTATCACTGTGTGGCACACAGGGTGAACATTACTTATCACTGTGTGGTATAAAGGGTGAACATTATTTATCACTGTGTGGCACACAGGGTGAACATTATTTATCATTGTGTGGTATAAAGGGTGAACATTATTCATCACTGTGTGGCACACAGGGTGAACATTATTCATCACTGTGTGGTTCAGAGGGTGAACATTATTTATCACTGTGTGGCACACAGGGTGTATGCGCCAACAAAACCAAAGTTAGGACTCTCCGATTTTGAGGCTATGTCCCCACGCTTGTGTGGGAATGGTTGTGTTTTACAACACCACATGTAACTCCCACCCTACTGCCCGTGTTTGCAGAATCCTACTAACTGTCTTGGCTTGAGACAATTCACACCTCGATTGACTGTGATTATCCCTCACTCCCCTCACACTGTTTGTACTTGTAAAGACTTGTTTACCTGAAAAGACTCGCATTCAACCATTCTTCACATTCCAATCTGCAATTATCTTGCAATTGTGCCTCTGCCGATGTATGCTGTGTTTGTGAACCTGCCTCCACTTCATCTGATGAAGGAGCAGCGCTCCGAAAGCTTGTGATTTCAAATAAACCTGTTGGACTTTAACCTAGTGTTGTGAGACTTTCTTCCATTGCCTGGAAGGGTGGTGGCCACCGATTCAATTGTAATCATCAAAAGCGAATTGGATAAATATTTGGAAAAGGAAAGATTTGCAGGGCTGGGTCGAAAAGAGAATAAAGTTTTGGGAATTGAATCTTTCCGAGTATGATGAACCAAATTGCCTGATTCCACACCTTTTGATTCTGTGATTTATTGTTAGCTATGAAGTTTGAATTGTTTGTTCATGGTTAATTCAAAAATCTGAACATTTGTCCATTGCAAATTTCTTGTCACATCGCTGCCGACATTATTTGATGAAAATCAAATGAACAGAATGGAGCGTTGCAAAGTAAATTGTATCTACCCTGTGTATATGAGGTGGGAGGTGTTCTTTTCCTCGCTGCTATCATGTACCATTTATTCATTTTTTTATTCCCAATTGCTCGGATAAATTGGTGTTATATTCTTCTGGTAAAAACTATTTCAAAAGACCAAAGAGGTTAAAAGCTCAATCTAACAGTTGAGAAGCTCCTCTGAAATCTGAGTGATTGAATCCGACGAGGATACATTATGAACTGTCTATTTGAATGAAACATGAATGGCACAATTCAGTATTCAGATCGTGAGAGGTTTGAAAGCAGTGGAACTGACTGAATTTACTGCATCAATGGTCAGAACTATTTATATTCTCAACCCATTACAGCCTCATCCATATGCAGACTTTTCGCTGTACGTTCAGTTGATGAACGCGTCTCCTTTATGGGACATGTTTAATGATCACAGTTAAAGAGACCCAGTGCCACTGCATTAGACTAAAATTCAGCAGATTGATGAGATGGCCTTGCCTAAGGTCAGCTCCCGAGCACCATTTCAAATTGTTTCTTCCACAGCTTGTGTATAGGAAAGGTGCCCACAAAATAATGCATTCATTAAAGGGCTGTTGCTTGAAATTTAACAGCATGCAGCAAAAAATGTGGACTCTTTTCGAAAAGCTCAAAGATGCTTTCCATGTGTTAAGTAGCTGGCCAATGGAAGCATGAAAAAGTCAGTGCCATGCTCTTTCCGGGCATGTCCCTCTCCCCCTGGCGGCTATACTTACTCTTGCACCCTCGAAGGGAACCCACATTTGTTTCTCGTTTTTAAAAGGCTGTTGTAAATCGTGTCGCCATGACGTTACATCGATGAGGCATGAATCATTAGTGTGGGAGAGGGGGCGAAATAATGTGGCGGGGATCCCATCATTAACATTATTATTCATCACAATCCATTTAAATGAGGTTCCTGTCATGATATTCAAACACACATCACAACACACACATCATGATAGACAGACCAACAGACCAATTAGCACACATAACACGACAGCCAATCACAGACAAGAGCAGACACAGTATAAGACAAGAAACACGACACCTGAGGGCCAGTCCATCTGGAGACAGGACAAGGCCAGGACCTCATTAACAAGACACTCACACAGTCACCACGTGCTGAGTACCAAGACAGATGTGTAAATAACTAGTTGGAATAAAACTGCGTTGTACCAATCGCAACCGTGTTGGTTCGTCTGTACCTCAGAGCACCCAACACCACATGATACCAGTGAGTGAATCGATACTTACCGGCAAATCTGCCATCCTGAGCCATGGACACCCACAACAAACCGCAGCCGTTGCAAGTCGCTGGGAACTTGGGCACCAATTGGAAGCTCTTCAAGCAGCGATTCGAACTGTTCATGCGAGCCAACGAAAAACAGGGCGCCTCGGACGAAACAAAGATTGCCATGCTCCTCACTACTGCAGGTCAGCACGCCATCGATGTATACAACTCCTTGGTGTTCGCGGAAGGCGAGAACAAATCCAAATATGACACGGTCCTCCTCAAGCTCGACCAGCACTTCAACGTTGAGGTCAATGAAAGCTTTGAGAGGTATATCTTTCAGCAGCACCTACAAGGTAAGGATGAGCTCTTTCAGCCCTTCCTGACGCACCTCCCCATACTCGCGCAGTCCTGCGGTTACGGCATCACCTCAGAGTCCATGATCCGGGACCAGATCGTTTTTGGCATTGCCTCCAGTGGCCTACGCCAGCAGCTTCTAAAAATTAAAGGCCTGACCTTAGCATCTGCAGTGGAAGCCTGTGTCCTGCATGAAAATGCGACCAGCCGCTATGCCCAATTTCAGGCCACCGAATCGGCACGGAGGGGGTCCCAAGCGATCGAATCGGCAATCCAGGCCGCCCACGAGGCCGAACGCATCCAGGCAATCAAGTTTCTCCCGGCCCGCGGCCCGGACGAGGGCGGCCGTTTCACGCGCTTTTTGAGGCCTCCCGCGTTTGTGCGCGCCAAAACCAACGGCAACATTGAGGGATGCACTGCGCAGGCGCGCCCGACGCAAGACCGAACTGCGCATGCGCAGTGGCGTAACGAACGCCATGACGTGCGGCAACTGTGGAGCTGCACATTTAAAAGGGCAATGTCCTGCAAAAACCCAACAATGCCTACACTGTGGCAAGATGGGCCACTACGCTGCCTACTGTCGAGTGGCTCACCGTGTGGATCTTCCACATCTCCGACAACCTCGCAGACACGTGCGGACCATCCAGCCTCCACATCAGGACATCCAAACCGACGACACAGATGATCAAGACGCCTTCCGGGTTGCGGTCATTGACGTGAACCGGGCTGGTACGGGAATTGAACCATGCTGCTGGCCTGCCTTGGTCTGCTTTCAAAGCCAGCAATTTAGCCCAGTGTGCTAAACCAGCCCCTTCAGAGTACAATGGACCTGAACTCCCAGATCTCTCTGTACATCAATTTTCCCCAGGACTCTTCCATTGACCGTATAGTCCGCTCTTGAATTAGATCCTCCAAAATGCATCACCTCGCATTTGCCTGGATTGAACTTCATCTGCCATTTCTCTGCCCAACTCGCCAGTCTATCTATATTTTGCTGTATTCTCTGACATTCCTCCTCGCTATCTGCAACTCCACCAATCTTAGTATCATCTGCAAACTTGCTAATCAGACCACTTATACCTTCGTCCAGATCATTTATGTATATCACAAACAACAGTGGTCCGAGCACGGATCCCTGTGGAACACCACTAGTCACCTTTCTCCATTTTGAGACACTCCCTTCCACCACTACTCTCTGTCTCCCAGCCAGTTCTTTATCCATCTGGCTAGTACATTCTGAACCCCATACGACTTCACTTTTTCCATCAACCTGCCATGGGAAACTTTATCAAACACCTTACTGAAGTCCATGTATATGACATCTACAGCCCTTCCCTCATCAATTAACTTTGTCACTTCCTCAAAGAATTCTATTAGGTTTGTAAGACATGACCTTCCCTGCACAAAACCATGCTGCCTATCATTGATAAGTTTATTTTCTCCCAAATGTGAATAAATCCTATCCCTCAGTATCTTCTCCAACAGTTTGCCTACCACTGACGTCAAGCTCACAGGTCTATAATTCCCTGGATTATCCCTGCTACCCTTCTTAAACAGAGGGACAACATTATCATTTACAGTGCAGAAGGAGGCCATTCGGCCCATCGAGTCTGCACCGGCTCTTGGAAAGGGCACCCCACCCAAGGTCAACACCTCTACCCTATCCCCATAACCCAGTAACCCCACCCAACATTAAGGGCAATTTTGGACACTAATGGCAATTTATCATGGCCAATCCACCTAACCTGCACATATTTGGACTGTGGGAGGAAACCGGAGCACCCGGAGGAAACCCACGCACACACAGGGAGGATGTGCAGACTCCGCACAGACTTAGCAATTCTCCAGTCCTCCGGGACCTCACCCGTGCTCAAGGATGCTGCAAAGATACCTGTTAAGGCCCCAGCTATTTCGTCCCTCGCTTCCCTCAGTAACCTGGGATAGATCCCATCCGGACCTGGGGACTTGACAACCTTAATACCTTTTAGAATACCCCAAACTTCCCCCTTCCTTATGCCGACTTGACCTAGAGTATTTAAACATCCATCCTTAGCCTCAACATCCATCATGTCCCTCTCCTTGATGAATACCGATGCAAAGTACTCATTAAGAATCTCACCCATTTCCTCTGACTCCACGCATAAATTCCCTCTTTTGTCTTTGAGTGGGCCAATCCTTTCTCTAGTTACCCTCTTGCTCCTTATATACGAATAAAAGGTTTTGGGATTTTCCTTAACTCTGTTAGCCAAAGATATTTCATGACCCCTTTCAGCCCTCTTTATTGCGCGTTTGAGATTTGTCCTACTTTCCCGATATTCCTCCGAAGCGTCATCAGTTTTAAGTCGCCTAGATCTTATGTATGCTTCCTTTTTCATCTTAGCTAGTCTCACAATTCCACCCATCATCCATGGTTCCCTAATCTTGCCATTTCTATCCCTCATTTTCACAGGGACATGTTATTTATTTAATTGGATATTATTTAATTGGAGGTGGTTCAGAGAAGGTTCACTAGGATGATCCCCAGTATGGAGGGATTGTCTTATGAGCAAAGGTTAAAAGTGTTGGGACTCCACTCATTGGAATTTAGAAGAATGAGAGGTGATCTCATTGAAACAAATCGGATTCTTAAGGGGCTTGACAGGGTAAATGCTGTGAGGATGTTTCCCCTCTGGGAGAGTGGAGGACCAGAGGGCATAGTTAAGACTGAGATGAGGAGGAATTTCTTCTCTCAGAGGGTTGTGAGTCTTTGGAACTCCAGGTGACAGAGAACTGTGGGAGCAGGAAAGTGGATGTGAGGAATGTCAGATCAGCCATGATCCTAATGAATGGTGGAGCAGGCTCGAGGGGCCGAACAGCCTACTCTTGTTCCTATTTCTTATGGCCGAATGGCTTCTTCCTTTCCCTACATAAGGACTGGAATTCTCTGGCAATTCTGCTGGATTCTCTGTTCCTGCCAGCATCACACCCCTGACCGCGGGTTTCCCGGGGGCATGGGGTGGTTTCAATGGGAATTCCCATTGATAGTGGCGGGAACAGAGAATCCCGCTGCCAGCATACGGCGTGCTGCCTCCTGCTGCTGAAAATCACGTGGCTGGGGGACCCGAGAATCCAGCAAGATGTGGTTAAGGTGATGTATACAGTGGAACATATGGCCTCATGTCCATCCTCTCTGGCCTTCAACCAACAAACCATGAAAATATGGTCACTTGATGATGCTGAGGATGGATCTCACACGGGGTACATGGCACTTCTTAGTAAACCATTCACTCGCACAAGGGAACACACTAGGAAGGCACTTTTGTATCAAGCCTCAGGCCTGAATTGAGCCAGTGCCCAAGCTCTCCAAGCTTGCCATAGGCAACAGGACATTACAACCCTAAAGAAATTGGCAGAGGCCTCCCTCTCCCAACTCAACTCGCCCATTGCATTGGTTACACACAACCCTCCCTGGAAACAGGATTGCTTATATCTGTGCTTCATTCAGGCCTACTACAGCAGGAACTTGTAAATGTAACATTCTTGGTGGAAATGGTTGGAGCTCACGTGCACCAATTTCGACCGAGATTGGTAGCTTAGTGTCAAACCAAGGTAAGGATGTAAATGTGCTGGAAGCAATTCAGAGAAGGTTTCCCAGACTAATACCTGGGTGGGCGGGTTTCAGCATGAGGAAAGGTTGGACATACTTGACTTGTATCCGCTGACGTTTAGAAGAGTAAGAGGCTACTTGATTGAAACAGGTAAGATCCTGAGGAGTCTTGAAAGGGTCTCCTTTTGTTGGAGAATCCAGTACTGTCTGGGCGGCAGTGTGCACAGTGGTTAGTACTGTGGCTTCACAGCGCCAGGGACCCGGGTTCGATTCCCGCTTGGGTCACTGTCTGTGTGGAGTATGCACGTTCTCCCCGTGTCTGCGTGGGTTTCCTCCGGGTGTTCTGGTTTCCTCCCACATGTCCTGAAAGACATGCTTGTTAGGTGAATTGGACATTCTGAATTCTCCCTCAGTGTACCCGAACAGGCGTCGGAGTGTGGCGACTAGGGGATTTTCACAGTAATTTCATTGCAGTGTTAATGTAAGCTTACTTGTGACACTAATAATGATTATTATTAGGGGCTACTGTTCAAAGATAGGGGGATGCCATTTAGGACAGAGATAATGAGAATTTTTTTCTGAGGGTCACCAGTCTTTGGGATTCTCCCTCAAAAGGCAATGGAGACAGAGGGCGAAATTCTCCATTATCGGCGGAAAGTCCGCCGATCGGCGCAAAAAACGGCGCAAATCCCACTTGCGTCACGTCATAAAAATGGGCCGATAGTCTGCGGCCCGAAATGGGCTAGCAGCGACGTAACGGGATCCGCGCTTGCGCAGTGGTTCACGCCGTGCAGCGTCATACGCGCTGCACGGCGTGACGGCTCATAAGGCCGCGCAGAACCCCCCCCCAACCTTCACCCCGGCACGGACCCCCTCCCGGCACTCCCCCGGAGCCCAGCCTACTCTAACCACCCCCCCCCCCCACCCCCCGCCGCACACACACACACACAAGCCGAGACACACCTCTCCTCACGCAATCAGTCTGCGGCCACGCCATTTCCTGCCCAGAGCCAACCCCCCAGGCCGTCACTCACCTCCTCGCTGGTCGGCGTGAGCCTGGAGCACCGGGTCACGCCGATGAAAAGGAGGTTTGATTGACGTCGACGTGAACGGTCATCACGTCGACGGGACTTCGGCCCATCCGGAAGGGAGAATATCGGCAGGCCGAAAATCGGCTGCCTTGCGCAGACCCGTGACATTCTCCGCGGCAGCGGCGCCATTAACGCCCCGCCGACTTTTCTCCCTTCGGAGACTTCGGCGGGGGCGGGGGCGGGATTCACGGCGGCCAACGGCCATTCTCCGACCCGGCGGGGGGTCGGAGAATGACGCCCAGAGTCTTTGAATATTTTTTACGAGATAGATTCTTGATAAGGAAGGGAGTGATAGGTTATTGGGAGTAGGTGGGAATGTGGAGTTGAGATTACAATCAGATCAGCAGGCTCGAGGGGCTGAGTGGTGTCTCCTGCTCGTAAGTACTGATTACTGTGAGGAAAGCCCTTGTTAATTCCTTTGGGTATATATCTATACAAGGACAGAGTTCAGATTAGAAGCAGCTTCTTGCCTGGAGATGACAAGATCCGTCGACAGGAACGGCAGCAGACTCGACACTGCTCTAAAAAGCTGACGTAACAGGGGGTCTTCTGCGTAACTATGCTAACTATTAGCTGGCATAGCCAAGTGCCTGAGGATGTTTGCTGTTCATTAATTCTGTGGCCCCATTCCAAAGTCTTGAATTAATCTGATTTCATTTCCCTTTCATCAACCTGCTGAGAGGGAGCAGCAGAAGATTAGTTAGGTTGGCAAACTGAGTTACATTTACAAGTTCCTGCTGTAGTAGGCCTGAATGGGAATAAACCTGCTTGTCAGTGGGAGCAGAGATAATTACACGGGCCATTCCTGAAAGTTGCTGGAGGGCACTTTGGTCTCCAGCACATCCTGCTCTCAGCGCGAACACTATTTCAATATTTTATCTCTTTCCCCTAAAGCTCACGCCCCCTGTGCCGCAGTACAGATTAAATGACAGCGGAAGCACTTCCCAACCTTCTCTGATCAGCCACTTGATGGGAAATAATGGATATGTTACAGGACAAGTAATCCACCAAATGTGGGTTTAGATCCATTCACAGCTTGAAGAATTGGAATTGAGTTGAAACAAAAGTCTTGAAATAAGCACTTGTTATCAGTACAAAATTAGCATGAAGCTCTTGGATTGTTGCAAAAACCCACTGTTTTGTAAATGTCCTTTAGGGAAGGAAACCAGGATGGACTCGATGGGCTGAACTGCCTCCTTCTGTGTCATAATGACTCTATGAACTGCTTACACACCTCGATGTTTGATTTTTAACTGTCCTGTGAAATGGCCTAGCGAGACAAGCAGATGTAAAAGGCCCGACACCAACCACGGATAGGTAATAAATGGCAGCCTTACCAGTGATGCCCATACCCCAAGAAGGGTTTATTTTCAATGTTGCTTTTAGTTATTCTATTTGCGTATGGATATACGAATTAGGAACAGGAGGAGGCCACTCGGCCCCTCGAGCTTGCTCCCCCATTCAATAAAATCATGGCTGACCTGATTGTAACCTGAACTCCAAATTCTTGCCGACCCCCAATAACCTTTCACCCCCTTGTTCACAGAATTACAAAATAATACAACACAGACGAGGCCCTTTGGTCCATCGAATCTGCACCGACGCATGAAAAACCGGTCTACCTAACCCCATTTGCCAGCACTTGGCCCATAACCTTGAATGTTATGACATGCCAAGTGCTCATTCAGGTACCTTTTAAAGGATGTGAGGCAACCCACTTCTACCACCCTCCCAGGCAGTGCATTCCAGACCGCCACCACCCAAAAAAAGGTTTTCCCACAATTCCCCCTAAACCTCCTGCGCCTGACCTTGAACTTATGTCCCCTTGTAACTGACCCTTCAACTGAGGGGAACAGTTGCTCCCTATCCTCCCTGTCCATGCCCCTCATAATCTTATACTCTTCGATCAGGTCACCTCATAATCTTCTCTGCACCAGCGAAATCAACCCAAGTCTATCCAACCTCTTTTCATAACCTAAATGTTCCATCTCAGGCAACACCCTGGTGATTCTCCTCTGCACCCCTTCCAGTGCAATCACATCTTTCCCATAATGTGGCAGCCAGAATTGAATCATCATATAATTTACAGTGCAGAAGGAGGCCATTCAGTCCTTCGAGTCTACACCAGCCCTTGAAAGATCACCCTACTTAAACCCATGCCTAAACCCTATCCCCGTAACCTAATAACTCCACCTAACCTTTTTGGACAATTTAGTATGGCCAATCCACCTAACCTGCACATCATTGTGGGAGGAAACCGGAGCACCGGGAGGAAACCCACACAGACACGGGGAGAAAGTGCGAAATCCACACAGACAGTCACCCGAGGCCGGAATTGAACCCGGGTCCCTGGAGCTGTGAGGCAGCAGTGCTAACCACTGTGCCACCGCGCTGCCCACAGCAATCCAGCTGTGGCAGCACAAAATCCTCTCCACATGTATCCTCTCAAGACCCCTCAGGGTCTTAAAGATTTCAATCAAGTTAGCTCTCACACTTCTAATCTCCCGCGGATCCAAGCTTCGTCTGTCCACCCTTTCCTCATAAGCCTACCCACCCATTCCAGGAATTAGTCTAGTAAACCATTTCTGACAGTTTCTAACGCATTTACATCCTTTCTTAAATAAGGAGACCCACACTGTACATTGCTGGGCCCTGGGCATCGACCATGGCTGGACTGGTTAATCTCAGAGTGACCGTTTGTGCTTCTGCACATGTGGCACTTCAACCACGAGTCCTGTTATTAAAAACTGCTGTTGATATTCTCCCTTGAGCCAGTGTGATGGTTCCCCGAGTGCTTCACCACGCTTCTCCTTAGAGGGGTTTAAAGGGAACCATCTACTTGAAAAGGCTTGACACCTCTGTCATTAATAGGAGGCAGAGGAACTTGGTGTGAATGCTTTCAATAATTGCAGAACCATTCACAACCATTCACCCAGCAGTCCTTCCCACACGAATGCTACCCAGGGATAGGGGCAAACTAGGCCCCGCATGAACTGTACAACATCTGACCTACTTCACACATCCTCACCCCACATCCAGCCAACACCAGGCAGACTTGTGCCAGCTTTCTGAAGTTTTTGAAAGCATCACTAAATACCAGCGCTGATTAGCATTCAGCAATATAGTTTGGAGAGTGACAATAACAGCGCGTGAGCCATTTTATAGTTCATTTAAAAGTAAAATATTACATGAATTTCTGCAACGGCCACTTCACTCAGATGTCCCTCTACTCAAGCTCCACAGAATTTGCTGCTGAAAAGATTCTTTATTCAAGTGCACTTTCATTTGCAATTTGAATTAAGTATCTGTCCAATATTAACCTCAAAGCGACCACTGAAAGATTAAAGAGTTTTTCGCTGGGCTGCGCAGTTTAGTTTGAATTAGGATTACCAACTCTTCAGGATTAGCCTGTGGTTTCTGGGAATTAAGGATTAACCTGTGAGACTCCATTTTGAGCAGTCTGGGGGGAACAAAACGCATTGTGGCATTTAAAAAAAGTTACTTTCTTCAATTGCTTCGAACACTTCTCTTTATTAATTGTTTAAAATATCAGAGGTGGACTTCCAGAGGCGACCATGGAGTGAGTGGTCGCACATTTGGTGGCTCCCGCTTGTGGTGGTTGTCTCGGACCTTTTCCCCGGCTAACAAGTGGATGTGAGGCAGAGTAAAGGTGCAGGAGAGTGAGAGGAAAAGATAGACCCTCTGGTGTATGCAGCTGAGGGGCAGAATTGGACGAAAAAGAGGGAATCAGATGTTTGGAGCTGATGCGGGGCCTGCGACACACGAGGAGATGGCAGAGGGTCAGGGAGCGGCCCTGCCGGCTCAGTGGTCGATGGATCAGCTGGTGAGCTTCTTGAACGAGAAGTTCACCCAGCAACGTAAGGAGAGTCTGGAGGACCTGGCCTGGGCGGTGGATTCGATGAAGGCGGTGGTCGACCATGATGAAACGAGGCTGGCGGCCCAGGGTCAGGCGATCCAGAAGATGGAGGAGGTGGCGGGGGTACACGAGGAGCAGTTTGCCTCAATGGCAGCAGAGATGGAGCTGATGCGCGATTAGCAGAAGCGGCTCCAGGAGAAGGTTGAAGACCTAGAGAACCGGTCACGCAGGCAGAATATAAGGATCATGGGCCTGCCAGTGGGGAGTGAAGGAGCTGATCCTGGCGTGTATGTGGGGAGGATGCTGGAGAAGCTGCTCAGAGAGGGCAGGATCTAAAGTCTGCCTACCACCAGCTCCCCATCCGCAAATACACTGCTTTCGAAGCAGATGGGTGGCTCTACCACTTCCTAAGGGTTCCCTTCGGTGTCACTAATGGAGTCTCGGTCTTCCAACGAGAGATGGACCGAATGGTTGACCGGTACGGTTTGCGGGCCACGTTTCCGTACCTCGATAATGTGACCATCTGTGGCCACGACCAGCAGGACCACGACACCAACCTCCGAAAATTCCTCCATACTGCAAAAATCCTTAATCTCACATATAACAAGGATAAATGCGTGTTCAGCACCGACCGTGTAGCCATCCTCGGCTACGTAGTGCATGATGGCGTTCTAGGCCCAGACCCTGAACGCATGCGCCCCCTCATGGAGTTCCCTCTCCCTCACTGCTCCAAGGCCCTGAAACGCTGCCTGGGATTTTTCTCTTATTATGCCCAGTGGGTCCCCAACTATGGGGACAAGGCCCGCCCGCTAATCGAATCCACGGTTTTTCCCCCGTCGACAGAGGCCCGCCAGGCCTTCAGCCACATCAAAGTGGACATCGCAAAGGCCACAATGCACGCCATAGACGAGTCCCTCCCCTTCCAAGTCGAGAGCGACACGTCCAACGTAGCTCTGGCAGCCACCTTCAACAAAGCGGGCAGACCCGTGGCCTTCTTCTCACGCACCCTTCACGCTTCAGAAATCCACCATTCCTCAGTTGAAAATGAGGCCCAGGCCATAGTAGAAGCTCTGCGGCATTGGAGGCATTACCTGGCCGGCAGGAGATTCACTCTCCTCACTGACCAACGGTCGGTGGCCTTCATGTTCGATAATGCACAGCGGGGCAAGATAAAGAACGATAAGATCTTACGATGGAGGATCAAACTCTCCACCTACAACTATGAGATCTTAAATCGTCCCGGGACGCTAAACGAGCCTCCTGATGCCCTATCCCGCGGCACATGTGCCAACGTACAAGTGGACCGCCTCCGAGCCCTCCACGAGGACCTCTGCCACTCGGGGGTCACTCGATTCTTTCATTCCATTAAAACCTGCAACCTGCCCTACTCCATCAAGGAGGTCAGGACAGAACATAAGAACATAAGAACTAGGAGCAGGAGTAGGCCATCTGGCCCCTCGAGCCTGCTCCACCATTCAATGAGATCATGGCTGATGTTTTGTGGACTCAGCTCCACTTTCCGGCCCGAACACCATAACCCTTAATCCCTTTATTCTTCAAAAAACTATCTATCTTTATCTTAAAAACATTTAATGAAGGAGCCTCTACTGCTTCACTGGGCAAGGAATTCCATAGATTCACAACCCTTTGGGTGAAGAAGTTCCTCCTAAACTCAGTCCTAAATCTACTTCCCCTTATTTTGAGGCTATGCCCCTAGTTCTGCTTTCACCCGCCAGTGGAAACAACCTGCCCGCATCTATCCTATCGATTCCCTTCATAATCTTATATGTTTCTATAAGATCCCCCCTCATCCTTCTAAATTCCAACGAGTACAGTCCCAGTCTACTCAACCTCTCCTCGTAATCCAACCCCTTCAGCTCTGGGATTAACCTAGTGAATCTCCTTTGCACACCCTCCAGTGCCAGTACGTCCTTTCTCAAGTAAGGAGACCTCCCTAGTCTTAAACTCCATCCCTCTAGCAATGAAGGACAAAATTCCATTTGCCTTCTTAATCACCTGTTGCACCTGAAAACCAACTTTCTGCGACTCATGCACTAGCACACCCAGGTCTCTCTGCACAGCAGCATGTTTTAATATTTTATCATTTAAATAATAATCCCTTTTTGCTGTTATTCCTACCAAAATGGATAACCTCACATTTGTCAACATTGTATTCCATCTGCCAGACCCTAGCCCATTCACTTAGCCTATCCAAATCCCTCTGCAGACTTCCAGTATCCTCTGCACTTTTTGCTTCACCACTTATTTTAGTGTCGTCTGCAAACTTGGACACATTGCCCTTGGTCCCCAACTCCAAATCATCTATGTAAATTGTGAACAGTTGTGGGCCCAACACTGATCCCTGAGGGACACCACTAGCTACTGATTGCCAACCAGAGAAACACCCATTAATCCCCACTCTTTGCTTTCTATTAATTAACCAATCCTCTATCCATGCTACTACTTTCCCCTTAATGCCATGCATCTTTATCTTATGCAACAACCTTTTGTGTGGCACCTTGTCAAAGGCTTTCTGGAAATCCAGATATACCACATATACCAGATATACCAGACAGCCACCAGGAACTACCAAATCTGCGCGGAGTGCAAGCCGCACTTCTACAGGCCAGAGAAAGCGCACCTGATAAAGGCTTCCCATCCCGTTTAATGCCTCAGTATGGACTTCAAAGGGCCCCTCCCCTCCATCGACCGCAACACGTACTTCCTGAACGTGATTGATGAGTACTCCTGGTTCCCATTCGCCATTCCCTGCCCCGACATGACCGCAGCCAACGTCATAAAAGCCCTCCACAGTACCTTTACGCTGTTCAGTTTCCCCGCCTACATACACAGTGATTGGGAGTCCTCCTTTATGAGCGACGAACTGCGTCAATTCCTGCTCAGCAAGGTAATTGCCTCGAGCAGGACGACCAGTTACAACCCCCGGGGAAACGGACAGGCAGAGAGGGAGAACGGAATGGTCTGGAAGACCGTCCTACTGGCCCTACGGTCCAGGAATCTCCCAGTCTCCCGCTGGCAGGAAGTCCTCCCGGATGCCCGTCACTCCATCCGGTCACTGCTGTGTACCACGACCAACCAAACACCTCACGAACGTCTCCTTGTCTTCCCTAGGAAGTCCTCCTCCGAGACCTCGCTCCCAACCTGGCTGACAGCTCCCGGACACATCCTGCTCCGAAAACACGTGCGGGCGCACAAGTCGGACCCATTGGTCAAGAGGGTCCATCTCCTCCACGCTAACCCTCAATACGCCTATGTGGCGTACCCCGACCGCCGACAGGATACGGTCTCCCTACGGGACCTGGCGCCTGCTGGATCGCCACACACTCCCCCACCACCAATCCCACCCTCCCTCCCACTGGCGCACCCCACAGCCGCCCCTTTCCCAGGTGGATCAGTCCTCCCACCGTTCCCCTCTAGGGATGATGAAGTTGCCGAAGAAGCCGAAGCCACGCTCCCGGAGCCACAGATGCCCGAGCCAGCGCCTGCATCACCACCAAAGCTATGACGATCGCAGAGGACGACCAGAGCCCCCGATCGACTAATTGCTTTATTCTGAACTGTAAATAAATTTTGTAAATAGTTGCGATGGAACGAGGCAAAACCGCTGTACTGATGTATACCGGGTACCTCCATAACCTTAACCTCTACCACTGTGTAATGTGAGGCCACCATCCCCGCCGGACTCTTTTTTTAACAGGGGGTGAATGTGGTAGTCGGTAATAGAGGTATTATTGTACTCTGTAATGCTGTAAGACCATTGGTGTAGGAGGTACTGTTTTCATTGGTCAAGCCTGCCTGCTGGTTCCGCCCAGTAAGGCGGGGTATAAGAGCCCATGTCTCCACAGCAGCTGCCTTCTGTACCAGCGCTGCTGGGGGAAATATCTAGTGTAATAAAGCCTTCAATTGTCTCCAATCTCGCTTCTGGGGTTATTGATCGAGCATCAAATACAGTCCTGGATCCGAGACTGGACCGGTCAAGCTCGAGGTCAGGCAGGGTGTCGGCTACAGCTAAGGAGCTCCAGGGTTCATGGAGCACATGGGGGTGGTGGACCCATGGAGATTTGGGAGGCCGAGGGTGAAGGAATTTGGTTCTACTCCCATGTACACAAGGTGAAATGAAATGAAAATCGCTTATTGTCACAAGTAGGCTTCAATGAAGTTACTGTGAAAAGCCCCTAGTCGCCACATTCCGGCGCCTGTTCGGGGAGGCTGGTACGGGAATTGAACCATGCTGCTGGCCTGCCTTGGTCTGCTTTAAAAGCCAGTTATTTAGCCCAGTGTGCTAAACCAATGTACTCCCAAATAGATTTTTTCCTGTTAGATAAGACGTTTTTGGCCAGGGTGGTGGATGTCGAGTATTCGGCAAAAGTGGTGCCGGACCATGCCCCGCACTGGGTAGATTTACGAGTGAGTAAGGGGTGGGGCCCAGCGTCCACAATGGAGGCTGGATGTTGGACTGTTAGCGGAGGAGGAGGTCTGTGAGCGGGTGAGGAAGGCCATCCGGGGATATGTTGAGATTAATGACAAGGGGGAGGTTTTGGCAGGTACGGTCTGGGAGGCACTGAAAGAAATGGTGGGGGGGGGGGGGGGGGCGGGGGGTGGGGGGGGGGGGAGTTCGTTTTGATTTGGGCGCACAGGGAAAAAGTGGAGCTGGTGGAAATAGAAAGGCTAGTGGAGGAAATCCTGCAGGTGGACCGGAGATTTGCAGAGACCCCGGAGGAAGGGCTGCTAAAGGAACGCCAGACGCCGTAAATGGAATTTGAGTTAGTAACCACGGGTAAGGCGGTAGGGCAGCAGCAATGGGTGAAAGGGAAGGTATACAAGTATGGGCAAAAGCGAGCAGGATGTTAGCGCACCAGTTGAGGAAGCAGGAGGCAGCGAGAGAAATTGGGAAAGTGAAGGACACGGGAGGGAACACAGTCTTGAACCCGGCGGAGGTGAATGGGGTGTTTAGGGAGTTTTACAGTAAATTGTATGAGTTGGAACCCCCTGCCGTGGAGGAGGGGATGAGGTGGTTTCTGGGAGGGTTGGAGTTCCCGAAGGTGGACGAGGAGTTGGTGGAGGGCTTTGGGGCCCCAATCGGGCTTGTAGAAGTAGTAGCGGGATTGGAGGCAATGCAATCGGATA